>NW_006295491.1:4998451-5008911 GCF_000327345.1 Myotis davidii | reverse complement strand
CTGCTGAATCAGGACAAAAGTGATGAACAAAGAGGGACTTATTACTAGATTATGTGTAAAACTGGAACCTTAAGTCTTCTTTGGGCAGACAAGAAGTCATGAAGAGATTGATGGAACATCAATTATTTTCTCTGTGCTGAAGTCCTCTTCCTCTAACTGGAATCCAATTTCCTCAACCTTCTACCCAAGCTGACAGAAGATTCTGGAGAATCCTGATATCAAGTCCATAGAAATCGGCTGGACTCCCGGAAACATGAGGCTTGACAAGATAAACTTTCTGCTGAATTATTGATAACACAGTAGTCTATAAAATGCTGTGTGAGTTTCTAGAAAAGTTTATCCACCTACACATTAGTAAATTTGACTTAATGTTTGCCAATATAATTCATTATGAAACAACATAAAATCATGCCTCAAAAGATAGATATAAAAATATAAACTCATCTCTGGAACTTTGTTTTCAAAAGTTTATACATAATAATTGTATGAATTCTGTAGGAGTATTAATTTTTTTCTCTGCTGAAACTGACAGGAATATTCATTTAGAAAATATGCACTCCCATCATCTCCCAATGAAGTACATATAATTTGTGGATATTAAAACTTGACTAATTTTGAAATAATTAAGAGTTCCTTTGAAAAGAAAATTTTAATATCATTTCTATACTAACAGATTTACTCAGTTCCAGAAAAATGTCATTTTAAAAACACATGAAAAACATTTTTACTAACAAAAAAACAGCTTCCCAAGGAAATGAAATGAACACAAGGTATTTAACAGAAGATTCATCTAAAAGATTATAATCCTAATATTTTTACACCCTTACTTAAGCTTAACTCAAACATCTGGCATTCTATTCTATCATCACTGGGTCATTTTCTCCTTTCAAAAAGGATGTTTATGACTAACTAATTAATGTCCTCCCTTTATACAGAAATTTACTGAAGAGTAGATATTTTCAACCTGCAACCCATAATATACAATAAAATTTAGATAAAAACGTAAGCCTTTATGCCAGTGAGTCTCAACGTTGGCTGCACATTAGAATCATTTGGGAATCTTTTTAAAATCCTGATTTCTGGGCCTCATCCTCCAGAAATTCTGTTTCTTTGTTACTAATGTTGTGGCCCCACCCCATAACAAAGAAACAGAATTTCCGGAGGATGAGGCCCAGAAATCAGGATTTTAAAAAGATTCCCAGGTGATTCTAATGTGCAGCCAAGGTTGAGAACCACTGCTTTATTCTTTCCTAAGACATGTCCAATGAGAAAATATAGTAAAATTTCCTTCAGGCACCAACTACAGAAAGTTACTGAAAGTTTTTCATACAAAAATATTAATTTAAGGTTCCAGTTTAATACATGACATTTTTGCTTAAATTGTAATTCCTTCAAAATTTTATTAACAGCCAATTCAATAGCAGGCATTCTACTCCATTCTAGGCCTTGTGCTTAACCGAGATGATATTTATTTTGTAATTCAGCAAGTCTGGATACATATATGCACTTACCAAATCAAGACACATAATATTTCCATTTTCCCATAAAGTTCCCCTAACCCTAACCCTTCCAGCCAATCTCTACCTACCACTGAGCAACCACTGTTATGATTTCAATCATCATAGTTTGGTTTTTGCCTTTTCTGAACCTTAGATAAATGGAACCGCACAGTAAGCCCTCTTTTGTGTCTGACTTCTTTCACTCGACATAAATTTTTAACATTCATCTATGCTGTTGTATGTTGGTTCATTCTTTTTTTTACTGCTGAGGAGCATTCCACTAGATGAATATAAATATATAATATAGTTTATCACTATGAATAAATAATGGTATTCATGTACATATTTGTGTGGATATGTATTTTCAGCTTTTTGGATAAACACCTGGAAAGAGAACTCCTGGTCACAGGGTAGGCATATCTTAGGTTGGCATAGGGTGTATATGAACTATATAGGAAACTGAAAAACTGTTTTCCAAAGTGGTTGAGCCATTTTATGCTCCACCAGCCGATGATGAGAGTTCCAGCTACTACACATCCTTGCTGCTATTTGGTGGTATCCCTCTTCATCATCAGTTCCTGTGTGTCTAAAATAGTATCTCAGTGAGGTTTGAACTTGCAGTTGACATTAAATTGTATTTCTCTACTAGTGAGGTTAATATCTTTCCACATGCTTACTGGCCAGCATCTTTGATGGAGTGTATGTTCAAGCCTTTTTGCTTATACTTGAATTTCTTTATTTTAAAATAATTTCAGTCTTAAGAGCTGAAGAAAGCTCAGAGTTTCTGTACAACCTTGACTCAGGTTATCCAAATACTGACATCTTATCTAACCAGAGTATAATTACCATTGAGTTATGATACAATTCTCAACTAATCCACAGCCCTTATTTATATCTCACCAATTGTCCAACTAATGTCCTTTTCCTGGTTCCAGATGCAGCCTAGGATTTCATACTGCACTCAGTTTCCTTCCTCCAAGCTGAGGCAGCCAATTTTTATTTCTCATGACCTTGACACTTTAGAAGAGTGCCGGCCAGTTAATTTGTAGAATGTTTCTTAGTTTGAATTGTCTGATCCTGCCTCATGTTTAAATTTAGGTTAGGCATTTTTTGGCAAGAATATCATAAGAGTGATTGTGTTCCTCTCAGTGCATCATACCAGGTGGTACATGATACGGTTTTTCATTACTGGGGATATGAAACTTGATCACTTGGTTTCAGTGCTGTCTGCCTGGTTTCTTCTCTATAATGTTATCATTTCCCCTTTGTTATTAATAAGTTTGTGATTAAACTAGAAGCCCAGTGCACAAATTTGTGCACAGGTGGGGTCCCTTGGCCTGGCCAGTGATAGGGGCCATGAGAGGGGCTGGCCTGCCAGGGGGAGGGACCATGGGAAGTTGGCTCCAGCAGCAAGCTAACCAGTGACCAATTCCATGAGGAATCGGGCTCCCTCCTCCCTCCTGTCTGGTTCCGGGGTGCGGGTGAATCAGATTCGGGGCTGTCAGGACCCCAGCAGCAAGCTAATCAATGACCAATTCAGCAAGGAATCAGGCTCCCTCCTCCCTCCTGTCTGGGTCCAGGATGCAGGTAAACCAGATTCTGGGCTGTCAAGACCCCAGCAGCAAAGTCTAGGTCAGTGTGTGTCATAGCTATTGGCCGGTCATTCAGTCGTAACAGTTGCTTAGGCTTTTATATATAGAGATATTTCAATATTAGGCATATATACTGCTTATAATTTCACCCAGAAGTTTAACATCCATTAACCATTCTTATTTGCAGCAATTATTACTGTAATATTGGTTAAGTGGTGGCTTTCTCTTTCCTTCATTTCTGCTATATTTATTAATGGAATTTTACTTCAAAAATTATTCCTTTCTCATTTATATATTTATTATGTATGAAATTATGAATATTTAATCCATGATATAACTTATAATCCATTACCATCACTCATTTATTGGCAACTGGGTACGCCTTCAATTTGGCTCTTATGTGCCTTTGATAGCCCCTATTATTTTTTAAGACTTTCTTACCCTTTTTTATTTTTTTAATTAAAAATATAAAATAATTTTTAATTACAATTGACATTAAATGTTATATTAATGTCAGGTGTACAGTACAGTGGTTAGACATTTATATAATTTACAGAATGAGTTCATTTCTGTTTATTTTTTTGTTCATTTGCTTTGTTTTTTCCACATAAAAGTGAAATCGTATGGTATGTGTCTTTCTGTGACAAAACTGTCGTATTAATATACAATGGAATATTACTCAGGCAAAAAAGAATGAAATCTTGCCATTTTGACAATAGAGGGTATTGTGCTAAGTAAAATAATCCATTTTAAAAAATCAGGGAATTCTTTCTCTCTTCTTATACATAAATGAGAAAGCATGTAACTCCAGCTGTTACAGGAAGTCAGTGTTGGATTAAAACAAGCACTAGAGGGGAGAACAGAGAGATAAGAAGACCTGGATACTGATACTGTTACTCGCCTTCATTAGCCAATCCGGATACCTGCCCTCCCTCTGGATTTGCAATCATGTGAGCCAGTAATATTTTATATTACTGATGTCCATTAGTATTGAATTTCTGAAAATTGCAACCAAAAGCATCCTAAATGATAGAATAGCCTACTTAACACCCAATACCTCTGACTTATTTAACTAATTTCTTTCTGAGTTTCATTTAAGCTTGTATGCTCAGTTCTAACCATGTGCTCAAATGAAGAGCAAATAAAAGTTCCACATAAAAATAAAGGAACGTAATTATGCTTTAAGCCCTAAATTCAAATGACCATGTAGTTTCCTAGTGTCACATTAAAGTTTAGCAACAGCTAAAGAATGAGAAAGATGTGCTCAGCAAATTTTCAATATCAGTTACTGAAAATAAGCTCTTGTAATATACTAGGTGTACCAGTTAATAATGGTGGATTTTATAATCAAAGAAAACATTATAATTTCAAGAGAAACATCAAAAGTGCTTTATTCAAAGTAATGCCCATCGCTAGCTACACATTTCCCTCATCCTTAGGTAATTTGTGGATACCATCCCAATAGAACTTTTCTTGTTTTGAGGCAAACCATTCAAAGACCCAATTTTCCACTTTGAAGTGCTGCTCAGTAAGTGTGTGTGCCATCGATCAGAACAAGTGGTAAACTGAAGGAGCAAGGTCTGGTGAATACGGCGGGGGGGGTAATACTTCCCAGGCAAGATCTTTTAACATGTTTTTAACTGGTTTTGAATGGTGTGATAGTGTGTCATCATGAAGCAAAATTACTTTGCCGTGTCTTCTGGCCCATTCTGGTTGTTTCACGATCGGCACCCACATTCCTTCCTTTAAAATCTTTCCCATTGCTTGTAAACAATCAGAAATTGTTCGCTGAGCAACGTTTAATCTTTCTGCAAGTTTTTTTTGAGCTTGACACACATTTTCATCCAATAATGCTTGTAATTGTTGATCTTCAAACTTTTTCAGTTGACCTGGACTTTCTTTGTCTTCCACATGGAAATCATCACTTTTAAAGCTTTTAAACCAGTGTTCACAAGCGTCTTGAGATGGAGCATGTTCACCATAATCTTCCCAAAGTATATGATAATATTTTCTTCAAAATAAAGTAATGAATTAAAACTTCCCACAAATGCTCTTTTTTTGGCACAAAATTAGACATTTTTAAATATCTATGATGTTAACACCTTCAGCAAATTTGACATGTGAAGTTTTGAAGCTTGCTGTCAATACAACAAAATAGCATACATATCAAATCGCATACATATCAACATATGTGTTAACCCCATCTATGGAAAAAAATCTGCATTATTAACTGGTACACGTAGTAAATTCAAGGTGAATTCTAAGATGTGAAATTCATAAATGTGCATGGTGGTCCTACATCCTGACAAATAAGATGATTTTTTTGTTCTTAGTACCCTCTAAAGCAGTGGTTCTCAACCTTCCTAATACTGCGACCCTTTAATACAGTTCCTCAATGTTGTGGTGACCCCCAACCATAAAATTATTTTCGTTGCTACTTCATAACTGTAATTTTGCTGTTATGAATCGTAATGTAAATATCTGATATGCAGGATGTATTTAGGCAACCCCTGTGAAAGGGTTGTTCAACCCCCAAAGGGGTCGCAACCCACAGGTTGAGAACCGCTGCTCTAAAGGATGTCTGAGATCCTATCTGGCAAGGTAATTTTCACCCCTTGGTGAATATTTCAATTCCTATGCAAATTAATTACCTCAAATAGTCTTCTGTTGACAGTGTGGGGTTCTAAAGTGATGAATGAAAGTGCCACGTTCTAAGACACAATTCTATACTGCAACTAAAGATCTAGTTATTGGTCCAGATAAACAATTAATAATGAATCTGCACAACTAAACGAGACTTCTAAAATTCAGTTCTTTTGCCCTAAAAAACAAAAAGCAAACAAGATTTGCCACAACTGCTAACAAATACTTGTACATATATTCATTGTGAGGAAAAAGTAATCTACCTATAATTCACTTGAAATAAATGGTCCATATTTACTAAACTAGAAGCACGGTGCATGGATTCGTGCACTGGTGGGGTCCCTCAGCCTGGCCTGCACCCTCCTGCAATCTGGGATACCTCGGGGGATGTTGGAGAGCTGGTTTCAGCCCAATCCCTGCAGGCCAAGCCGAGGGACTCCACCAGTGCATGAATCCATGCACCGGGCCTCTAGTATGCATATAAGATCTTTGGTTAATCTCTTCCCGCCCTTCCCCTTCCTCCTCCCCCCTGAGATTAGTCTGTTCCATGTTTCCATGCTTGTGCATTGAGTGTCTGCCCCTGGTGGTTAGTGCGCCTCATAGCTACTGGTTGAGCAGTCAACTGGTCGCTTGGGCTTTTATATATATTGATAATTATGAGGTTGACCATCTCCCAAGTAATGCCCCCAAAGCAATCTCCACCTGCAAGTCTGGTCCCATATGTAGTCAAGAGTGGAAGTCTTCTGCCTACTGAAAATGTGTACCAATATGTGAAGTTTTCCCATGATTAGATTTCATGAAGGTGGCATAATAATCAATGGCTTTTAAAACAAACTAGAGAGATCAGCTGTACATGAAAATATTTTCACAGGATATTTGGGTAAAACTACATGTACTATTTTATGGTATCTTGAAAACACAAGACCTCTGGGATGGTTAATAAATCACATTTAAAGTTACACCTCCTAGCCTTTATATGATATGCTATTTAGGACATTAAGATTTGTGGAGCTTGCTTGGTTCCTGACTTAACAAGACGTTTATGATATGATACTAAGGAAATTTTAAGTGATTATTCTTTTAGTGTAATAATAGTTATATTTTAAGGAACATTTATATTTCAGTTAATATTTTTAAAGGCTTCCCATCTCTTAAAGATATGTATTAAAGAATTTATGGATCCCAGGACATGCTTAAAAATAATCCAAAGAGGCAGAAAAGGGATATACTCATAATTGTTAAACATGGGCAATGGATATATGAGGGTTCATTATACTATTTTATCTACATTTGTGAATTTTAAAAATTCTCCATAATAAAGCTTTAAAAGCCCTTTTTAAGTTAAAAGAATTAAAAGCAGATGGTTCAGAATTCTTAAAAAAAAAATAAAACCACTCAAATCTAACTTTACTTTTTTCACTTTTAATTGCTTCACTGAGGTCATGATTTAGGTGTAATTTTTACTCATTCATACCAAACGGCTATTGTATTGGCTGATGTCATGTTTTTATTTGATAATCTAAGGAAAACGAGGTCAGTGCCCCTAACTAACTAGTTAGGTATTGCATGTTTTAAAAATTCTTGCAGCACACTGGTTAAAAATCACTAGCTTGAAAACCATGTCTATTTTTCTCTTCCTGAAATAACAGTAATCCTAAACATAAAAAAGACAATATTTATCAGGAACTAGATTTTGAAACTAGAGCTATCTTTTTGTACCTCTCCCATCTTCATTGACATGTTTCTTCTTTGCCAAGTTATGGGGGAGAAATATACACCCCCCCTTTTTTTCCATATAACTCTCCCTTGGCAGCCTGTCACCGCCAGCAGCAATGGGCAAACCTGAGATCTGAACAGACTCTTCTGTGTTTCTAAGGCTTGACCAGGGCAGCTCTGGGGAGCTTCCCCACCCCATTCTAGACCCTAGGAGGAGGAGCAGAATATAATTTATCTTCCCCATTTCTAGATTGGAAAAACTGAAGACACTAAAGTGGGCCTGAACAGGACTGTACTGTCAGGTAAACCAATTTTGTTGCTGCTCCACTATCGTTTCTACCCAGGCTTCATTTAGAAGGTTGAGGTGAGTTGTCACCCAGCTAACAATGGCTTCTGATATTTTTTTCTATATAAATCCTTCTGTTACCTCAGTGTTACCTCTAGGAATCAGCATTTGGGCTGTTTTAAAATTTCTGTTAACATATAACAACTAGCAATGGATATGCCTTACATTTAAATAAAAGGCGTGGAAAACTTTTCTTTGAAGGTTTACAGATACCATAAGTATATATAATTTTACCATCAGTAATAATGTTAATATTCCATTGTTTTGGGCATTAAAAATGCTTTTGGGGAAGTGCTGAACAGAGCCGGACACTCCTGGTAATAATTAATAATGCATCATACATAGAGTAACCGTACAATTTATTGTCCCAACACTTCTGAGGCTGAAAGGAGGCGCTATTAAATTAAAATTACACCAGGACAACTGATGTAAGTCAAAACTATGGCAGGCAAACTGGAACACAAAATCACTCTAGTTATAAGCAAGTCAATACAAAAACATTTACAATTAATTAGCGAGAGTTCCCACTCCTTGAGGGCTGTGATAAAATCTCCAATAATTCTTCTCAAACTTCTACCTTTGGAAAGTTTTGGCCATCAGTATGGGAGAAACTAAAAACAATCTCTTTATATTCCCATCCCTTGACTCTGATAGATTACCTTTGTACCCATAACATCTTTATCTTTATATTTATAATATATACCACTGAACTATGAACTTCAATAAACACAGAACATAGTAAAATAGATTACAATTTATCAAATGAGAATCATGACAGTCACCCAATTGTAAAATTTTGAAAATAACATCCAATTCTAGGGAAGACACTTTCATTTTCCAATTGGATTAATTCTTTAAGAAATATTGCCAAAACCACTAGCAGTATAAAATATTGACAACAATTTTGAGACTCGGAGTGTATACTTATATTGGAAGTGTAAAAAGAGTGAACCTAAATGTGCTCCCCACAACTATTTATATCGTTTGGAGTACTAGAATTTGAGTAACATTTCAATTTCTTTTAAGGTTTCCTCATACTAAAAATGTCATAATTAAAATTCTCAGCAGCACTTATGCCTATGAACGTTAAAACCCAAATCAAACTAAAAAATTAAAAACAGCTGGAATTTAAAAACCAAAAGGATTTTCTATTTTGGTAAAGAGATGATAATGAAGTGCAGCACAATTTTATGAACTCATTAGCCCCACTAAGTGAATTTACATTCTGTAGCACGTCTGTAACTTTAGAAATTGGAGCACTGCCCAAAAATGAAGTGGGAAAATTTTTCTTGTTGCTTTTTATACACAAGTCAAAATAATTTACATTTAAAAATTAAATTACCCGAATACAAAACATGGCTTTAAAAGTCAGGTTAAGAATACTATATAAAGTTGGTGCATTTTATAGAGTCAAACAGTGCTATATATTTCTTGGGGAAGCTAAATGGTTTGTAATAGGTGATTAATACCAATGTGAATTTCCCTGTCAAGAAACAACAATATACATGTTAAACAGATTTCTGAATGAACTTCCAAAAAATATTAGCATCATCCATTTAAATACTTGGATATTAAAATGCTAGCAGCTTAAAAATGGGTTCTGATAGTTTATTCCATTTATAGAAGATATCACAGGGAGAAATGTAGACAGATTCTGGGGTCCCAAATAAGAAACCTCAATATAACTTTTCTTTTAATGTTTAAAATCAACCAACCATCTGAGGTTTCCACCAAATACATTTCCCTTTCCTTAGCTGACCACTACAATTACTGCTAGTATTATTTTATATTTTTGTATTTAAAATTACAAAAAATATCTACTTTCAGGCCTCCTCACTTGGTACTGTTTAGCTACCTAAGAAGCCTCTCAGCAGAACGAACTCTGCAGTCACAGGCGGAAATGACACTCACATTTAACTCTGACATCTGTTTAACTAAGATGTTGTGCCAAAGCCAAAACCGTTTTCCCTCCGCCAAATTTTACCGTCAGATTGGTCCTGTGAGTAAAAAAAAAACAACTATAGTTTTCTTTATGTCATCTGCAAGAATATGAGAATTCTGAGCAAATCACTATGGTAAACTCTGGGAACTAAAAAAGTCATTTTGCCTGGCAAAGGAGAGGTCAGAGAAACCAACACAGAACTGACACTGAAGGAAGCTATCAAAAGTGTGAGAACAATTTAAAAAGAGTAATAGCTATAAATTGCATCAAAAGACCATCATTAAGTGTTGAATTACAGTGCACTGCAGGAACCCAATTCAAAAGATACGCAGGACACACAGGAGTCAAGGAAGCTTCCCAGAGGCAGCCAGCTCTCCACTGAGAACTAGCCTCCAGGAGAGCTAGCGGGGGCAGAGCAGAGAGAGGAGGACACAAGAGTGATCAAACACAGGGAACTGTGCGTACAAAGGCCATGGCGGGGGGGGGGGGGGTGGGGGTGGACAGCCAGCCACACAGGAGGGATTGACACGTTCATGAACTAAGTGTGGCTGAAGAATGGATTCTAAGGCATGAGTGATAAAGCCAGAGACATGTGCAGGGTCCCAAGTTCTATAATGCCGAGGAATCCTGAGGAATCCTGAAGAGCAAAGCCAAGTAGAGGGGAATGCTAGGTAGGTCCATTTGTTCTCTACTCCCAATGCCCCCCTCACCACTCAGTGATT
>NW_006295491.1:4978330-4979401 GCF_000327345.1 Myotis davidii | reverse complement strand
GCTTTTCTTTTAATGTTTAAAATCAACCAACCATCTGAGGTTTCCACCAAATACATTTCCCTTTCCTTAGCTGACCACTACAATTACTGCTAGTATTATTTTATATTTTTGTATTTAAAATTACAAAAAATATCTACTTTCAGGCCTCCTCACTTGGTACTGTTTAGCTACCTAAGAAGCCTCTCAGCAGAACGAACTCTGCAGTCACAGGCGGAAATGACACTCACATTTAACTCTGACATCTGTTTAACTAAGATGTTGTGCCAAAGCCAAAACCGTTTTCCCTCCGCCAAATTTTACCGTCAGATTGGTCCTGTGAGTAAAAAAAAACAACTATAGTTTTCTTTATGTCATCTGCAAGAATATGAGAATTCTGAGCAAATCACTATGGTAAACTCTGGGAACTAAAAAAGTCATTTTGCCTGGCAAAGGAGAGGTCAGAGAAACCAACACAGAACTGACACTGAAGGAAGCTATCAAAAGTGTGAGAACAATTTAAAAAGAGTAATAGCTATAAATTGCATCAAAAGACCATCATTAAGTGTTGAATTACAGTGCACTGCAGGAACCCAATTCAAAAGATAATAAGCTTGCACATTTCTCGTATAGTTCAACTTTTAAATACTGCATTTTCCCAAGATTTGATACAAGAAGAACATTCAACAACTCCATATGACTTTGAGGAGACGATGATCTGTGTTCACAGCTCATTCATCCCTTCACCTACAGTGTACTACATCCGGTGTTACTTGTGGGAATAAATGGCTAAAGAGGCACAGTCCCTGCTCTTAGCAGTCTAGTGGGAAGACATAACAGGCCACTTCAACAGGGCACGCTAACACCTGTGATAGGGCGAGTTCAGGTATCACAGGACACACAGGAGTCAAGGAAGCTTCCCAGAGGCAGCCAGCTCTCCACTGAGAACTAGCCTCCAGGAGAGCTAGCGGGGGCAGAGCAGAGAGAGGAGGACACAAGAGTGATCAAACACAGGGAACTGTGCGTACAAAGGCCATGGCGGGGGGTGGGGGGGTGGGGGTGGACAGCCAGGCACACAGGAGGGATGGGCCAGCT
>NW_006295491.1:4969516-4978279 GCF_000327345.1 Myotis davidii | reverse complement strand
AATGGATTCTAAGGCATGAGTGATAAAGCCAGAGACATGTGCAGGGTCCCAAGTTCTATAATGCCGAGGAATCCTGAGGAATCCTGAAGAGCAAAGCCAAGTAGAGGGGAATGCTAGGTAGGTCCATTTGTTCTCTACTCCCAATGCCCCCCTCACCACTCAGTGATTCAAAGTGGTGCTTCTGGAACACTGCTCAGTGTAATGCACCTTCTAATTAAGGCCAGGCGCTCCCACCAGCAAGATGACTTTGGTCAACACGACTCATTTTATTTGGTTCCTGCAGGCCTTATACAAGGTGTGGTGTCTTTGATTCAGCACTGGGCCCACCTTCCCCTTTACTTAGCTGCTTACTTACACGCCACTTCCCTGCCCACCCTCTGGGGATATGTGAGTCTGCCTCTGGGTTAGACTAGAGAGTAATGCCACAAGCACACTGGGGATGCTGAGAGTCTTTTGCGCTCTCTAACTTTCTAACATGTGTAAAGTAATGACAACTACACAGTCTCAGAGGTTGGGCAACTGGTCAGTGGTCAGGAAGTGCCGCCGCCAGAAGGCACAGTTCTTAAAACTGGCTAGTAATTCTAATAAGACTGTTGGGAGCTGCATGAGATCTGTAGTGTCTAGCGATATTTTACCAGTGTGTTGGTGTATTGGGGAGAGGAAGAAAGCACCGTGTGAATAATGAAGTGTGAGGAGAGAGACTCTCCTTTGTTTGGGAGAACGTACGTGGGGGTTTTCAAAGTTTTATGGACAGTATTCCGAGTTTTTCCCTCAGCAGTCAAATCTGAGCAGCTCTAGAGAAGATACCACAATGGGGTCTGCTGCCACTCCCTCTTCTCATCAGGATGGTGTTCAGCCAGTACACATAGGACGATCCGTGGAATAGCCCTGCACAGGTCCTCTGTGTGTGCACATGTGTGCATGTGTGTCTGCACGTGTGTCTTCGTGTGTGCACTGTGAAAATGTGTATGCAATGTGAACATATGTGCACATGTGGTGTATGTGTGTGCATGTGTGAGGGAGAAGGAAGCCAATAAGAGTTAAAAGAGAAGGGCACTGAGGTAAATATATTAAATTTCCTGGTAGCCACATTAAAAAAGAAAAAAAATAAATAGGTGAAATTAATTTTAGTAATGTCTTTTATTTAACCCAATTTAGCCAAATTATTGCCATTCAACCGATAAGCAGTGTAAAAATTATGAGAAAGTTCGCATTCTTTTCTCATACCACATCTTCAAAATCCAGGGTGCATTTTACTTTTACGACACATCTCACCTAGGACTGGCCTCACTGCCAGGGTTTGAGAGCCAGGTGTGGCCAGGGCCCAGAATACTGGACAGTGCAGGTTGAGAGTACTTTACTAAATGTCCCATCTGCCACATACATAAAGCAGTCGCAATACACAGATATTTTTCTCCTGACAGAAGTAACTGGCCAACAGTTAGGGAGAGGATCCCACTGCCAGGAGATGCTAGCTTCCTCAGGCTCATGCCAGACACCCAGGGCAGGGGAACAAAGGTTTAGTGACAGGGGCTGGGTTAGGGTGTGTGAGGAGGCTCAGTGGGTGCTGGGCTTGAATATCCTGAAATCTATAACTCTGTTATAGCAATAATGCTATTCTGGATGTAAAATCTGTTACACCATTTTCCAAAACACCATTTCATGGACAGTTATTATTTAAGACAAAGGTCTGGATACAAACTTTGGAATGGTAATCATACCTCAATAAAGTGGTTTTTTAAAAAAAGACAAAAGGTCTGGGAGGAATCTATCTTGCTTTTTTTTTTTTTTTTGCTGCAGGGAGACAGAGGGAAGCAATTCTGTGCTCGGCTAAGTGGCTAAGCGGGTCTCACTTTCTCCTGGATTGACTATTAGGTAGAAATAATGTACTTCTCTGGAATTATAACAGGTGAAAACCATTTCATGGGTTGCCTCCAAGTGTCTCTCGCAAAAATCCCAACTTCCATACAATGGTTTTTGAGGTCCTACATGATCTGGTCTCACCGGTTTCTGTCCCTAACTCTTCCACCTTCATTGCTTCTCCCTCTTGTGCATTCTCCAGCCCCATGAGCTGCCACCTATTCCTCCATCCTTTCAGTCTCCCTCCTGCTCCAGGGCCTTTGTACTGACCCAGGGCACACTTAGGGCTCCTATTTCCATCTCAAACTTCAAGTCTCAGTTACTTTTCCAAGGAGCCCTTCCAGACAACACTCACATAACCACTCCCCTGCTCCACGTTAGCACTCTTTTCCTCCCCCACCTGTTATTTTACCTATTGGCTTATTTATAAACTGCCTGTATTCCTCACAAGAACGTGTGAGGGTGCAGTGCCACTCCACCCCAGTGCCTACAACAGCATGGGCACACGGGACATCCTCAATGAATATTTCAGGATTACAGGGATGAGTGAATGCTGTTCAGAATCAGATTTTTATTATTAACCACTAGGGAAAAATCATGTCTTGAGGAGATAAAATATATTTCTATTGACATTAAGTGAAATAAGCCAGTCACAGAAAGACAAAAACTGCATGATTGCACATCTCTGAGGTACCAACAGCAGGCAAATTCAGAGACAGAACATGGAGGGGTGTTGGTCAGGGCTGGGGGTTGGGTTGGGGTGCAACTGGGAATGGAGAGTTTGTGTTTAATGGATACAGCATTTCAGTGGGGAAGATGAAAAGAGTTCTGTGTTCTTCATTATTTTTTCTTAAATTTTACAAAAAATATTTTCTTATACAGCAGGGGAAACGACTGCTTATTAAAATGCTGGATAGGCAATACAATGTTGTCATCCAATCAACTATATTTTAGGATTGTAAGTGTAAAAATCTACGACAAAGAAAAACATCCTGCTTGCATATAAGAAACTGAGGAATATAAATAAATCACTTTAACGTTTACCTTCCTTAAACACTGTGCCAAAAAAGTATAGCTATTCAATGAGACTAAGGCAAAAAGAAAATACTATTAAAATGATTCTAATAAAAGTAGGAAAATTAATTGGTTGCAAGAAGGTTAGCACGTTAGGTAGCATGGTTTCTCCAGATTTTTTTCTTTTTCATGTTAAACAAGATAGTTGGCTATAAAGGCATCTCTTTAACATTGGGAAGGATAGTCCCATGATCAACAGGATTTCCTCAAGTGCTACTACTAAGCTGATTATTATTATGAAAAACAGCTCAAAGCAAAGTCAATTTTACTTTATTTAACTGCCTCAATGAATAGTTTTAAAAATGATTTTTTAATATCCACTTATCATCCTTTCTGAATTCTATATGAATCCAAACCAACTTCCCTGGATTTCAAAGGGCTCCATAGCACCTCCTAAGACACCGAAGAGTAAAATACACCCCTCAAAATCTCATCATTTTCACTTCAATAAACACACACTGCCACTTAGTGAGCTTTCGATAAATGGGGTTCATTTGGCTAGCTCGCAACAGTGCTCATGACTCTACAATGACATAGTCACAGATTGAAAACGCAAGGCCATTCCGATTTCTCACAATGGCGTCGAGCATTTAAAAGTCTTGGAAAGCAAATCATCTGTTGAATTTAACAGTGTGCCAAGTATGACCTCGATGCCAGTTTATTGCAGACAAGTGCTGTATGATTACCACTGTAATTCTGCAACAGAAGAGTTTCCTGTGATTAGATCATTTACAACTGGCGCTATGTACAGAGTTATTAAGAGGGGTTGCTTTGAGGCACAGACAGTCATTTACGTAAGAGAATGAGTTTATATCGTAGTAAATTCTGGCTAATATGTACCAACATGTCCGCCTCATATACAGGTGGAGCTGGTGGTTAACCGCTGACAAACTACCTCCTGGACAGATGGGGCCCAGAGTCCTATCCTGAGACATTTATTGACTCCCTTGGTTTAAAAGGCCAATGACTCAACAGCCATGACCAGTGAAAAGTACCCTCTGAATCTTATTTTACATATTTGCTATACATTTACTTATCAGCTATAAATTTTGGGACGAGAGCAGTAAGCATCCTAGCTATTTCTGGGAAAAAACCAGAAGTTTAAAAAAATATGTTTGGACAATGTAAATCAACTCCACTGTCAATCTCTAACAAGGGGGCACTCCACTTTTCTCCAACGTGCCGCACTCTAAGTGTTGGCTACTTTGTCAGGGAACTGTACTGGCTTTGGAGTCAGATTCAGGTTTGAGTGGAAGCTGTGGGAGCTTGCTAAGTCCTCACTGCACTTGTTCACTGCTGTGAACACATATACGAATAGAAGCTGTTGTCACAATGGCACATGAAGTAAGGGAGGTGAGCTTCGCTGTGCACTACTTCTCAGGAGCAAGCCCACAGGATCTTGGCTGTCGCTGCCAGTGTATTCTGGTTTCTGTAGAGCTGATCTTGAAGGGAGAGAAACTGCCAAGTATTTTTTTTTTTACATCCATTATTGCATTCCTTTCTCTTTGAAAAGTTTTTTTTAAAGGATACTTCAGCATTAGGCTTTTGTGGGCAGACATTTAGTAAAATTTTGTTTCAATTTAGAATTAAAATTACTCCTTTTAGAAAAATTACAGCTTGGGACTTGTGATCTGTGCCCACAGATAACATCATGCAGTGAATCACCTTCTGCAAAATAGTATCAAATAGTCTTATAGCTTTTAATGTCACCCATTGCCCTATTTGACAATAAAACAGAACTATTTTAACAACTGGGAAAGCTGCTTGCCCCTAGGTCTACATCCAATTTCAATGGTATTTATTCGCACCAGGATTCAAAGCAGACCTTATTGATTTCAAATACACATTTTATATTTAGTGCCTGGGTGTGGAATCTGACATAAAATTATAGGTCCCCTGACATTTTCTATACTATTCCATCAAGTAACCACTTTGAGCTTTGTATACTCTGTGACATATGTCCAGTCTGACAAATGATAAGGACACCTCGAACAGCTATCATTTATTTAATGTCCACAATGTACTAGGTAGTTGGCAGATCCAGCATCCTATCTTCATTGCACAGCTAGGAATCAGGGGGAGCCTGGAATCTTGCCCCAGATCCTAGGGCAACACTGTGAAATCAAACAAAGGAGTGTGTGGAGTCAGAAAGACCTGCATGCAATCCCAAACTCTGTCCTTCACTGTGTGCCTATGGATAAATTGCTTAATTCTTCTAATTAACTTCCTCATTAAAAAAATAAGGATACTACTTAACTCCTATAGAAACTGTACAGAAAAACACACACAGAATGTCCATTTCAGTGCCTAGCTCAAAGTGGGATTTAATAAATATTAACTATGATGAACAGTATATAGACAGTGACACTAGCATTTGAATACAGACCCCTAAGGTTATGATTCTGACAATAACATGGAACATCTAAACGTCATCTTGAAAATGAGATACTATCATCTACTATCACTTACAATTAAAATTAGGAAAAGACATATGTTAAAGAAAACAAAACATACAAAGACAGAAAGTATATTGATAGTTGTCAGGGGCTAGGGGAGGTGAGGGCGGGGAATTCCTGTTTAATGGGTGTAAACTTTCAGTTTTATAACATGTAAAGTGTTGTGGGGATGGATCTTGGTGATGGTTGCACAACAATGTGAATGTACTTAATTTCACTGAACTGTATGGTTAATAATGGTAAGATATAAATATTATGTTATGTGCATTATACCAGAATGAAAACAAAATGAAAATAAGCATTAATATTTATTAGACTGAATCTGGAAATACTGTGTTTAATGGAGATTTTGTGTAAGAAATGGAATTATGATCTATTTCACATATGATAATACATTTTGTTATGTGATCAATAGGATCAAACAGTAGGAAGACTATTTATCTTGTGTTTTACTTGTGTAATATACAGTAAGTCATTGCCTGGGATTGATTCATAATTAGTCATTCAATAAGAATGAGTAGGTATATGCAACCTGTTCTAAAAACCTGAATGTAAGAAAAATGGCTGGTGTCCCTATTTCAAATGATGTGAAAGAAAGCAGAAGGCCCTTCCATAATTCTGTATACAGCAATTTCTATTTTAAAAGAGACTGGTCTACAGTAGGCAGCACGATTATTCACAGGCACACACCTCTCTGCACAATAACATCCCCTTTAAGTAATTGCTTTTCCCAAAACAAATTATCTGTAACTTATAGTAGAATGATATCATAATGCAACAACTAAAGGAAAACGTTTTTATTTTCGTGTTGTTACATGTTAAAAAATGTTCATTAATGCCTCAATTTAAATCTTAAACATATCTCAGTAACTGTAAAAAGATATAATATAGGGTTGATTTTTTTAAAAAAAATTTATTGAAAGTACCACAGAGACAAGTATCTGAAACGATATAGTTCTGTAGTCCAGCTAGCAAGTGAGAATCTTCAAAAGATCATAATCATGTATGTGGAGGATAGTTAATTAAAAAATTTTAAAGGGAAAGTTGTTTTAAGGAATTACATATCTAAAACATTTTTTATATAATTATTTCTCCATCGTGTTTTTTTATTAATGCCAATTAATGCCATTTAAAAATTACTATTTCTTTTAAATTATAATTTCCAGTCATATTGGATAGCAGGAAGGAAAGAAGGAAGGAAGGAAGGAAGGAAGGAAGGAAGGAAGGAAGGATGGAAGGAAGGAAAGAAGGAAGGAAGGAAAGAAGGAAGGAAGGGAGGGAGGAAAGAAGGAAGGAAGGGAAGGAGGGAGAGAGGGAGGGAGGCAGGGAGGGAAGCTGGAACAAGCAAGAAAATTAGTATTTATGCAATAAGCTATGGTAAAGATAAAACAGAAAGCATCCTCTGCTTTGCTACATAAATGAAGAAACAGACATTTCTGTTACATTTATGATGGGCTCCCCTAACTACTGGAAGGACAATTTGCTTGATTTTTCAAGTAATTTAAAAATTACTTTAATTTTCTGATTTGTTTTACAAATGGTGAGTTAATGGCTCAATGGAGGTCATTTTTTGCTGCTAAAATAATTTCTTTTTCCTTCCCATCCCTTCCCTGTGAGTCACAACTATAAATTACAACTCAGTCTAATACAGAAAATAGCTAACAGTACTTGAAAACTCCAATTTTCTGCGTAGTAGACTGAGTTCAGCAGTGAGACTCTTTGTAAAAAGGGAAATCTTTCCTGGTTCCATTTCATTTTTCTGCAACTTGTACTGCTTCACTGAAAAAGTTGAAGTTAATTCCTAAGGTTCAATGTGATTATTTCTGCTTTACAAGTAACTTTCAGGATGCAGAATATGATTAAAAAAAAAAAAACACCTCAAAACTTACACTGCTTGAAATAAAGTAAATGGAATCCCCACTCCTTCTCGTTGCTGGGAATGGACTGAAGCACACACACACCCAGTGCCTCCTACGTAGCAAGCGCTCAACACATGTTTGCAGAATTGAATGAAGGTGCCTGGTTTCTGTCTGATTCTATCCTGTGGGCACATGTGGGGCATTTTCCCTCCTATTTTCAATGACACTTCATACCTAATCGGCTCTGGCCCTGCTGGCTCCTCGCCTCTTCATTTGTCTTCTCAGCACCTGTTCCTGGCTTGATTCTCCAAGTTCTGGACTTGGATTTTTGGGTGTCAGTGACATCTTGTCTATTACGCTTTGTTTTGTGAAACGATGGTCAAATTAGGCAAAAGTCAGTTATTTCAATATTTGGGAGATGTAACAAATATTTTTTTTTGTTTTAAATATCACCAATTATAGTATCTAAAGCTCTTCAAATAAATCTAAATCCTCATCAGAAAAGTCAGAAGCACATTTAATTTTAAAAATGGAAAGGGAAAGTTGCTTGAAGGAATATTTTACCCAATTCTATCTAATAATAATGTTTTTCTAATAATTGTTCCATCTCTTCTTATTTAAAAACAGTGCTTAAGATTTCTAATTAATGGCAATTAATACTCTTCATTCTTATTCTCTTTTGGAATGCAACTTCAGTTCATATTGGTTAGTAAAAAACAAAACGATTATTACTTATGTAATGTGAGCAATATCAAATTGCTGAGTCTGGTTCAACTGGGAAAATGCTATGATGCAGGCTAGATGAAAAACAATCAACCTAGACTCATTCTGCACTGGTTTTCCAATTAAGTCCTTCACCAAGAGTGGGAGGGTAGGAGAACACAGGGTGTTTGAAAAATTTTGGTACAGTTCATTAAAAAAAAGAAGAAATTAAAAAGTAGTTGTGACCTTCCAAATTGTTTAAGATGCAGAAAGAGTGTGCAAACTGCCTTTGTTCTTTGTCTGGTTATGTTTTCAGGCAGATTAAACTTAAAGGTTTCCCCATCGCAGCCCTTTGATACAGTACTCAGGCATGATACAGACCTGCCTAAACCAGGGAGGAGGAGCTCAAAATTCCAAACCTGGCCTAAAATAATATAAGCTTTCCTTTAATATTTACTGATGTTTTTTTCAAATCAAATATTTAACATGTACATAAGGTAGCTACAGTTTAAATTTTCCACATTTTCTTGAGAATAAAGGCATATTGATCACATTAGTTCCTAAAAAAAAAAAAGGGAAAATTCTTTTAAAAATATAATGTTTGTAAAGCAATCCCTTATCGTTTATAAAGCAGTTCAAACGTATGTGTACAGCTTTTTGGCCTCTTAACTCTGAGAGAGGGATTGAACTGATACTTTTAAGATTTCTCTTTGTGTATCGAAGGGGGAACAGACATTCAATTATTTGCTTGAAGTCTCAGAGTGGGCAGAGACATTCTGGACTGAAGTCCAGCCTGTCTGACCCCAAGGCCA
>NW_006295491.1:4957798-4969335 GCF_000327345.1 Myotis davidii | reverse complement strand
CACTGACTCCTCAGCTTATTTTCGATAAGTGACTTCAGTTCTTATTGACAGTTGTGCTATCCTTCCAGATTTATATTATTTAATCTTTTGTTTTATTTCATTTGCTTTACATCATGTTTTTACCATTAGAAAAATAAACATTTCTGCAAAGATGCACTGGGTTGTCAAATGCCAGTGATTTAATGGAGCCTTAGCCTTCTACCTGTTTGGAGAAAATACATTTCTCACCCTTCCTTGGGGATGGCTCCTTGCTCTGTGGGGTGTAAGAGCTCACTATTAATTAGCAGCACAGCTCACACAGGAAGGGGATGCTTTTGTAAATGCAACATTATCCCTTTTTGAGAACCTATCTCCACAGTCTCGACAGTCCTGATCTCTGTTTCTCATCTGCATCCTGAAAGTTCTCTGTCAGAGCACCTTCATTCTCCAGAACTAAACCACCTCCAGGCCTGCCAATTCTTCCTCAATCAGGCCTCCCATTCAATTGTAACCAGGCTGGCCCTTTCTCCAGTCTGTCATCCAGCATCCCACCCCAACTGTCTCCTCCTCCTCTAGGGGGCCCCTACCGTGAGCCCCTGCACAACACCACGGGATAGAAATACCACCTGAGCCACTGTGTCCAATCTTTCGACTGTAAAGAACCTTATAAAAAGATATGCTGTGTTTAAGAGAAGGGCTGAGATTACTCATTCCAATATGAGGACCTTACACACTCTGCCCCCAGTGTCTTTGTTCAGACACCTCCTCCGCCTCTGGGCACAGGCCAGCTCTAGCCAGGCCAGGCTTTCCCTGAACTGGGCCTGCTTTAGCCTGTGGACTCCGGTTCAAGCCTCCCATTCCCTTTCCTCCGAAGTGCCTCCTCCTTCTCAACCTTCCAGGGCGCTATCTTGGCATTTGATTTCAGTCAGTTTAGTGATTTGCATTTGTGGTGTGAAATCACTCTCAAGAGGATCAAATCCTATAAATTGCATGATCTGATCCTAATTACACTAGAAGTACGAATGGCATGAGAGCAACATTTGGCACAAGGCAGACAGCAAAAGCTGAAGAATTAGCAGCTTTCAGCTTTGTTTGAGGAAGGCCATTCTTGCAATGGTCCTCTGAGCCTGATAGGCTACATCTAATTTTTATCACACACAGGAAATGAAACACGGGAAGATAAAAGTTTTAAATAAAGCTTAAATTAATATCAAGATGTTAAAGATGGTAATGGTAATATTTAAAAAAATATGGAGTTCATCCATTAAGAAAAAATAGAGACTACCCCAATTTCTTTCCCATTAGGGCCACAGAAATTTGAAGTAGAGTTTTAAGTTGGGATGGCTAGAAGTTAATTATTTAGAGTATAGCGGGATAACTGTTAAATTATAATGCGCTCTTCATAAGTGTTAAAAAGGCAGAGATGTTGCCCTACTTTTTGATGGGTAAAAATAGTTAGGATTTGATATGACTCTGTGAGAGGCAGTGTGGCTTATGTGTTAAGTACACAGAGTCAGAATTCCTGGGCTTCCTGTGTTCAAATCCCAGCTCTGCCACTTCCTTCAACCCAGGTGACCTTGGGCTAGTTTTACACGTCTTAGATGACTGATCTCTAACATGAGGATAGATAATAATCCTAGCTATTCCACAGAGTTATTAAGAAGAATAAAATGAGAATATACAAAGTTCTTGGCATAATGAGCTCAAAAGTAAGTACTCAGATATTTACAAATATTGCTGTTAATTGTAAGTGGTAAAGAGTCATGGTATTAAGTCTTGTTAAAAACAGTCCATGTTTCCCTTGTCACAACAACTGCTCAGAGAGTTCAGATTGAAATATATTACCATCTGAAATTCACAAAACGTTCAGTGTTAAGAAGCCTGTTATGAGGAATACATGAGATAAAGCATAGAGTACTTGGCACAGTGTTTGGCATCTAGTAACTGCTCAATAAACAGCAGCTATTAGTAGAGGAGCAGGTGAGTCACAGAATAAAATATTTTTTTCAGCTCTGCTCCTTAAGATAAACTATTCCATTAGTACCAAAGAGACTTTTTAAATTCCAGGTTATAATTCCCATGGAAAGAACAGGCACATTAAAAATACAGTAGCTCATGAACATTTTCTTATCAACAGACAAATCCCTAACCTAGTTTGTAAGAACACTATAAGTCAGGTGACTTGTCTTGGGTTTGGCTGCTAGAAAGCTAACAGCCAAGTCAGTGGCTGGTCTCTATAAAGGTCTTGGAGCGTTTATTCTCTGTCATCCCTGTTCCTGGCTCTCTCTTTCTTGCTCTCATCGTCCCTTTGCTTGTTGTTCATCTCACTTATTTTAAATTTCATTTTGACTCATGTAAAGCTGTTGACTGCTTTTGGATTTTTTTTATGGGTTGTAAATAAACACATATACATAGGCAGTAACTATGAAAAGTATGTACCGTGCTTCTAATTTATATTTTTTTCAAGTTTGCTATGTGAAGTATACCTTAAGTCAAAAATTTAAGCTACAAGAAGCTCTCTTTGGGTAATGTCTACTTATTTTTGGCCCAAATGTCCCTACTTTAAATCATTTTCTAATAAATTATGTCAACAATTTCTACTTTAGAGAAACAGTGACAGAAATGAGGGTGAATCCCATCCATACATGCAAATAGTTATCAAACACTCAACCAATGTTGTATGAGCACCTGTTACATGCTTCTATCAGTTTGGTTGTGGGCACTGGACGGGCTAAGATTCAATAACAATCAACACTTAATGAAGGACAAAGACCAAAAGCTGGGATTGAAAATTCCACAGATGCAATACTGTCTGAACTTCAGCTAAACTAGGAATAACCAGACAAACTAACTAAGACTTTTCTGTGTGCAACTTGGAGAAGGAAAGAAAGATTATTCACACACGTAACGCGCACGCACACACACACAGTATTCTAGATATATGTCCTCTAAGCTTCTAACCTTGTCTCTCAAAAATACCCATTTCTTGGGAAAACACATCTACTCTCATGGATGATGATTTCAAAATCTTTCTTTTCAATCTTGCCTTGCTCCCCCTGCTTCAGAATCGCACATCCAACTTCCTGTTAGACACGCTTGACTGTCCTATACTAGTAGACATTTCAAATGCACTGTCTTAAACCAAATCTCATTTGAATCTCCTTGATCTTGGCAATGCTTTTTCCTCCTATAGAACTTATCAACTTTTCATAGGCAACATGAGTAACTCATTTCTTATGCTTAATATTTCCACGACCCCTCACTAGAATGTAAGGCTCCACCAGAGCAGAAATCTTGGTCTGTTTTTTCCCTTGATCTTCACCCAAAATGTCCCTAAGTCTGCCTAGAATGGTGTCTGGCATTTATTCAGGAGACAATGAATAAATGTTTGCTGAGTAAAAAAACCTTTGCTCCCATGCTCCCAGAGTTGCTCCCATTCCAGTCTTCCTAATCTTAGCAAAGACCTCAGCAGCCGAGCCTGGGGAATCTTCCTAGATTTTTTGTTTCTTCACTTTCAGTCCAGAACTGCCAATACTTCCCAGATAGTCTTGTTCACTGTCCCTCCTCTTTTCTATGCCTGGTCATCTCTTCCCCAAATGATTTAAAACAGCCCCTATAAATGAGCATACCTCCATGCAGTCAAATATTAATTGTAAAGTGGAGTTTACCACTCTGCTGCATGAAAACATTCAGAGGTTATGTTTTGTCAACAGGACCTGGACCCCATCTGTACCTTTGGCCTCATCTTCTGTCACCTCACACTGCAAATTTTCACAGTGGAAACATGAAGTTGCTCCCTGTGCAGACAGCCTGTCCTATTCCTCTCAGCACTGCCAATTCTAATCTCTCAAGATTCAGTTTGGGGGTCAATTCTTTAAGAAGCCTTCCTTAACCTTCCAGGTTGGCCTAAATGTCAGGGCTCTGCATGTTCCCATAGTAACCAACTGAAGGGATATAAAAATTCTGGGCAATAATTTGAAATGAACACTATAGCCTTATGCCTATGTAGGGAGAAAAGGAGTTCCTGTAAAAATGATAGTTTTAATCTACTGGGTAGGTATTTGTTTAGGCTCTGATGGTAAGTAATTAGAAAGAATCAGGTTACCTGGTTCCTACATTCTGGTAAAGGAAAAAATATTTAATCTTTAAAGTATTTTGTGAGAGAAATGTAACCCGGAACAGCCTTCGGTTTCCATCTCTGACTCAGCAACTCTGCAGCAGTGACAATGGACTTTGATGTCCATTAGCTTCTGATACATGGTGCATGGGAACACTGAGGGCTGGATCATATCATAAAGCAAAGACATCCATTAATATACATTAAGTTATTTCCTTGCTTTATCATTTCCTGAATTTTACATTGCCAATTATAAAGGGATGGCTACATTTCAATTATTATACAACCCCATCTGACTTAGCCTGTGTCCCCTGAATTTAAGTTCTCCTATTGCAGCCCAATTGTTTTGTCAGTCCCCCACACCTCCAATGTGCTCACGCTCCTTTTATCATGGGCACACACAGCACTGATAGGATAACTGGGGTGTATGACATGGTGAGACGCTTTTCTCTGGGCTTCTTCAGTTGACTCGTTAACTTTAGAAAAGCAAAGAAAACTATGAATTTACCATTACATTTTCTTAAAAACATTTCCCCCATGGAATAATCTATAATGTAAAGATTTTTTAAGCCTATGAACTGCATGCAAAAGGAATGAGGGATAGGATCACAGACTGGTTGTCTTAAAATACCACCTCTATGTGAGGAACCCTGAGATTAATCTACAATTATATGTTTTAAAGCAATTTCATTTCAGGAAATAGATTTATAAGTCTCTTACTTAAAGGGAAATGTCAGAGTTGGAAACTTACATGCTACAATTTGGCTGACCTGAACAAGCTCTGGCCTCTTTAGTGTAACAGGTCTACTTACAAACATATACATACAGTTGACTTTACATAATAATGAACTCTCTTCTTTTATAGCCTTATAACTCTTCAATGATTTGTGGTGGCTGTGTCTTCCAAATACAGCTTATATACTGACTATCCCAAAAGGAAATTAGGTTATAAAATAGTGTGCTGAATGTCGTCAGCTCTGTTCATTGAGGGATCACAAAGTAAAATGCACATGAGATGAAACACATGGCAATTTACAGTTGGAGAAAGACTGAGACAGTAAAAAATCAAGACTAGAATTACACATTACAGATTAGAGGTCAAAGGGCTTGCATAAATTCTAGAGCCAGCTTCATCGCTCATTTACTGATTTTTTTTGGGGGGGGAGGTCATTTAGTTTTGACTGTTTTATGTCACAACCTCAAAGGACAGCTTTATGGACAAAATAACATATTACAGGAAAAATGAAAATCTAGTGAAGAAAAAATGAAGGGTTTACAAGTGAAGACCCAACAGTGCAAAATTACTGTGTCATTAACAGGATCTCTCTGCACAGACATGACCAAAAAACTTCAGCATTTTGTTCTTAGAAAATAATAAAGATCTAATACTTCAAATTCACTTTACAACCATAAAATCTGCCCATTTTTTTCATGTAATTTTCCATAGCAATATTACGATAGGGAAATACTACTTTTCCCATTTATATACAAAGAAACAGAGACACAGATAAATTAAATAACTTGCCTTAATCTCACACCTTAATCGCAGAACCGGAAATTAAAACTAAGTCTTCTGACCCTAAGCCAGTTCAGTTTCCACCACAAAGGAGAACCCAATTTAATAATAACACACACACACACACACACACACACACACACACACACACTTTTTTGCAAATAAAAAAAGGTCCTGACAAAACTTCAAGGCAAATGAGCAGGTAAAATTTTAAAAAGAAATTACAAACTTCCATATGTAAGGTAAAATAACATGGCTTTTAACTGACACTATTGGCAAATGTATTCTGATGAGACTTCTGAGTGTTTTTATATTAAACTAGAGGCCTGGTGCATGAAATTTGTGCACTCGAGGGGAGGGCAGCTTGGCTTGTGTCCTCTCACAGTGCGGGAGCCCCGCGATCGATCGCTCCAAAGCGGTAGACTCCGCCCACCCATCTGGGGCTCCTCAATGGATTGCCCCCAAGAGGTAGGCTGGAACCAGGGGGTCCTGCCTCCGTGCCACACATGCAGCATCAAGTCCCCGCCCACTCTTTTGCGCCCGCTGTGCATGCAGGCTCCTGGTGTTGGATTGTGGGATTGTAATGGCGTGAGGGCATCTTGGTGTAAAGGCATGATGACCACCTAGGCTATTATTAGTATAGATGCTTAAGAAGAAAAAACTAAGTACACATATATATCTCATTAAACAGAACAAATAACATGATTTACACTTAAAAAAATGATCTGTAGTCTCCTTACACAGTCACCACTATGCTATTACCAAGCTTTACAGTGCTGTGCTTGGGCATAAGGCCTAAAGCCAATAAACTCAGAGCTCCGACTGTGATGTGCTCCCTCCTGTCCCCTCTCCAGTGGTCATTTCTGGTTCTGCCAAATGATACATAGGTAGAATTTTAATGAACTTGAGAATTATGGAAAATAGAAACAACAAATTATGAGATTTGGAGTTGTGACTTTAGGTTGAGTCTAGGTTAGGAGTCATAAGACTAAAACGGCTTTAGGTTTGGCCTTATGATTCTGAATAGATTAGTTGATTGTGTCTTATCCCAAATGTGTTCATATGTAAATGGGGAATAAACATAATATTCATAGACCATACTTTTGTGAAATTAGTGCCTCAAACTATATAAAGTATTAAAAAATGATTTGTTATTATTAAATCACAAAGGTGGCCATATTTTTCACATATTTATTCTCTCTGTCTCTCACAAACACAGAGACACACAAAGTAAAACAAAGTTTATATTTAAAATATACAGCCTTGTTTTATGCATGTAAGCCTTAAAATGCTAATTGCCAAATAAATAGTAAATAAGCTATATTAGTAAAAGTCTTAAGAGGCAGTCATCAAATTTCATTATCCATTACTAATCAGCTTTCCAATGCAGGAAAATGATGGACAATTAGGTTTTTCTATATTCATGTATACCTCAGTTACAAAAAACCCCTCTTTCCTCAGCTACTTCCATACAAACTACACAAAACAGCAAAAACTAAGCCAAAAGCTTCTAGAAAACCTTCTGCTTCAGAAGCAGACAAGGGCAGAGTCTATAAATAATGGAAAGTGGGTTCTGATGTGAAGGCCCACCGTAGGTAGTACAACACCGAGCTTCCCACCGAATATCTCCAAATGCCCTTCTTATGTCACTTCATTTTTATATATCACATTATTCTAACTAGTGAGCCTAGGAGGGGGGTTCTTGAACTGGAAGGTGTGGGAGGAATTAGAAAGGTACCAGAAGTAAATTTCACCTATTGATCTTCTACTGAGCTAATCATATAGTTAAGAAAAGGGAGAGAGGCCGGGGGGAGGGGGAGGTGGGCTTCAAAAATAAACTGATTTCAGTATTGTAGAAATTAACTTTTCCTATTTTCTTGAAATCAGCCTCTGGTAACAGCACCCACCTTTTCTCTTCCCACACTCAGTCTAGGAAGTTCAAGTTGGCTGACTCCAGCCAAAACTAGCTTATTGGATCACTGCATTCCCCAGCCACAGTGACTGCTTTGGAGTGGAGCATGTGAGTCAAGTTAAATTCAATAGTGGGGTTTTATAAGAACTGCTGGGAACAGAAAACCTCTTTTTGATGGTGATCTGGCAGACTCATCACAATGACAGAACTTGCGTGAGAACACAGCAAGAACAAAGTCCAGCAACAGAGAGAATGGGATTGAGTTTAATGACCTGGCTTAAGACCATGGCTTGCCTGAAGCCACGCCTATCTATACTAGGAAAAGTTGTATGGGACAATGAATTTACACTGATGCTCAAGCCAGTTTGTGTTGAATTTTCTGTCACTTGTTACCCAGAGATCATATATGGAGAAAGAAATATGGAACTCATATTACCGATTCAGTGCTGGTTTTAGGGACTATTAAATACTTAATAATGTAAATAATGTAAAATCATGTAATATCAATTCAATAATGCAAAAGAAATCCAAGAAGCAAAGAAATAATTAATCAGTCAGCTTTTTCATCCCAGAATTAAGGATATTACCTTGTGGTCTCCAGCAAAACAAAGGAGAAACATTTGAGTCATTTATGCTTACATCTCCAAAGCATCCATTTATATCTCAGAAAACTGCCCTGAGAAATAAACCTGCGGGAATCTTCATGTTGAACTCGTTAGTGAAAATAAGTGTCAATTATACAATATTACTTTTACTAATAGCAAAAATTCTACATTTCGACCAGCCATAGCAGTTAACATTAATAAAACCATCTGGCCTAAGTCTGATGTTAATTAATTGCTTATAAGTGAGGGTGATGAAGGCAAAAATAAACTAAAAGACTGTTTCTCCTTAGGAAGTATAATTACTTGGACAGAAAAAAAAACTCATTTTAAAAGAGGATCTCAAATTTTTAATTTAATTAGTCATTTGGAAACCTTCAGTAGGAATAAAAGTAGGACTGAAATGGGGTCCTGGCATCTGAAGTAGCTGTGAAATGAAATCATTCTGCATTGAACACAACCTAAATTACAGAAGTGATCCTCATATTCATGTTTTAATCTGCTATAAATATATATATATACACATACACACACACACACATACACATACATACATACAGTTGACCCTTGAACAACATGGTTTGAACTGCACCAGTCCACTTACTTGTGGACTTTTTTTCCAATAAATATTATAAATGTATTTTCTCTTCCTTATGAACCTTAACATTTTCTTTTTTCTAGCTTACTACACTGTAAAATACATTATATAACATAAAAAAAGATGTGTTAATTGACACATTTTTATGTTATTAGTAAGGTCAACAGTAGGTTATTAGTAAAGTTTTGGGGAGTCAAAAGTTACACTGATTTTCAACTACACAGGGTGTCGGTGCCTTAACCCCCACATTGTTCAAGAGTCAACTGTACAGAAATGTGGAAAAGGCAGAAATGATGTATTTTGTGTGTTCTTACTACAAATGCTCTTTCAGATTATACAAATGAAAATTATGACAGAATTATTTTTCTATGTCTCACTGAAAAACAGACTGAGACAACCAACCAACCACAAAAAATTCACAATTTCAAATCATTCCCATTAAATATTGCTTGGTGGAAAATCTTCAGGTGGATTTTAGAGAAGGCATTATTACTGTATGGTATATTACTGACAGATCACATCAAAATACTTTTTGCATTATTTCCCAATAATGCTATAGAGTTAACTGTGCAGGTCTACACACTGGAGAAAAATGTGTAAAAGGAACACCCACATGAACATTTACCTTCCACTGCTCTTTTGAAGAACACTTTGCAGCTGCCACAGGTTACTACCCCATAGTGGCAGCCTGAAGCCTCATCTCCACACACCAAACAGATCTTGGAAGGTCTTGAGGATCCAGTAGAAACACTTCGTAACGTAGAGCTGGGGAAAGAAAGAAAGATTTAAGTAACTACACTGTAATGGCACATTTGATATGCTGTACAGCTTAGCTCAAACGTTATCATAAATCATGGTTCCATAAATGAATTCAGTATGTAATGGTCACATACGAGGACTTATATAATGAAGGTAAACTCTATCAGTGGAGTCATGCTATCAACCATTCTGTAGAGCAAAGCCTCTTCTCAGTATAGAAAAATAATAAATAACCACCATTTGCTTTCTTCCTTACCCTGTTTTCGAGAAAGTTTACCAAAAATTTGTATTCAAGGTGGGCAGGGAGAGGAAGACTCCTGAGCTGAGTCATCATGAAAGTATTTTTTGGCATCAAAGAACAATTACAATACTTCTCAACTCTCTTCACCCAGACTCACATTATATACCTTAATTATGCCAGGTTAAAAAAAATAAACACACACAGAAAAACCAACTCCTCTTTCCAAAACAAGCCACTAATTAAAAAAATAATCTTGCTTCTACCACCAGCAACTTGACCCCCACCCCTTGAAGCTTCTGCATTTTTTTCCGTATTACCTTACTTAGGTATATTCCAATTACCTCATTTTGCTTACTAGTTCAAAGGGGCACAGTCAATATATTTTTAAAGCCATACATGGTAAATATCTCAGGTATCTTTCAAGTAAGAAACTGACAGGTTCTGGGCAATAATTTTTAGGGGCAAATTTAACCCTTTAAGCAGCAATCTGTATGAATATATTTTAAAAATAAATCTTTTCAATATATATATAATATATTATTGTGTTAGTTCATAGCACGGTCTGAACAAAACATTTTCAATTCTAATAAGGAATCAGTTCGGTGACCGTTTAGATGTGTATTGAGTAGGCAGAGAAACTAATTTTTTTTTTCATGCGCAGTCTGCAAACATTTTTTAAAATATATTTTATTGATTTTTTTACAGAGAGGAAGGGAGAGGGATTGAGAGTTAGAAACATCAATGAGAGAGAAACATCGATCAGCTGCCTCCTGCACACCTCCTACTGGGGATGTGCCCGCAACCCAGGTACATGCCCTTGACCGGAATCGAACCTGGGACCCTTCAGTCTGCAGGCCGATGCTCTATCCACTGAGCCAAACTGGTTAGGGCTGCAAACATTTTTTTTTTTTTTTGAAAATCTAGCTACCCAAAGGTGCTTTGCAAAGTACTGAAAAAATCAGTATATTTTTAAAAGCCAGGCTGTCCTCCAAGATAGTGGGGTTGTGGACCAGCAGAGTCAGTGCCATGGTGTGGGGAAGTATGATGGCACGTGTGGACTCAGCCTTCACGCCGGAAAGGGTGGGGACAGACTAGTCAGAGAGCATTTCCGGAAAGGTGACAGCAGCCCTGAGCCTCAAAGCAGCACCAGATGACAGCCAGGCCAGGAAAGAGGGCAGAGGAAGCAGGAAGTGCGATGGCGCAGAGAAATTCTAGCTGGACATGCCCAGAAAACTTTGGGTGGATTGTTATGTCACCGCCTCCACCTTCCTGTAGGGCATTTGTGTCCGTGTGAACCAGCAGGCATGTGGTTAAAACAAAAAAGAAACAAAAAACAAAGAAAATATACCAAAAGGATTGAACAGTTGTGATACAGTTATTCCTGTTTTTCAAATTAGTGGAAAATGTGATAATATTGCCATGATAATTAAAAAAACACACACACAATTTTAATGTCTAAACTCTAATCTCACTAGAAATAGATGAAGGAACAAACTCCTGGGCTGCTCAGAGCACTGTGGCATGCCCGGCTTTCTAGAAAATGACTTCTTAAATCAAAGGCTGAAACAATGTTCTCCAAAGTTGTTTCTCCTTCTGAGAAAAGAGCTCTTTATTATTTTTATTACTGTCCTTTGACTTCTTTATGGCATTCAAAACATTCCATTTCAGCACCAGTGACTTCTTTAGCATGTCAGCCAGTGAAACTCAACCCATACTCTGACTGACTCTCTTACATTTCACAGGAAAATACGACTTCGTAAACATTCAAAATATAAGTTAAAATCAACAATAAAGTGTATTTTTTCCCCCACAA
>NW_006295491.1:4952799-4957396 GCF_000327345.1 Myotis davidii | reverse complement strand
GAGTGAGACACAGAACTGAGTTTCCATCACAGCCTTTCAGAAGGAACCAACTCAGCTGACACATTAACCTTGGACTTCTAGCCTCCAGAACTACAGAATAATGAATATCCCTTGCTTAAGGCATCCAGTTCAGATGGTGGTATTTTGTTATGTAGCCCTAGAAAACTAACACAGCAACTTGGACTCATCCCTGACTCCTTTCTCTCACGCTGCACATTAAATCGGTTACATTTAATTCACTTTTACTCTCAGAATACATTCAGATTCGGATCCCTTCCCACAATTTCTCCTGGTACTACTCTAGTCCAAACTATCAACACCTCCTAGCAGATTTTGTTTCTCATTGTCCCTTTTCTTCCCCTGTAATAGAATGAACCTTATTCACTCATTTGCTCAAAACCACCCAAGATATTTCCCTCACACTCAAAGCAGAAGTCAAAGTCTCTGACCACAGGGCCACAATCTGGCCCCTGAGGTGTCTCTGATCTCTTGCTTGCATATTGCACAGTGGTCTCCTCGCTAGCCTTCAAAGCACAACACCTCAGTGCCTTTGCACTTGCAGCGCCTCCCCCACCCCTGCCCCCCAGATATCCACACAACCCCCTCTATCATCTCCTTCTGGGCTTCATCAAACACCACTTTCTCCATCCGGCCTTCTTCACTGGCCACTCTACTCACGGACCCCTTCCTCAGCTCTCCCTCTTCCACTTTCTGCTTTAGCTTCCTTTCTGGTGCATATCTCCATCTCACATGTGGCATATTTTACTTCTTCGGTTTTTTTATTGTTAACGTCATCACACAAGAAAGGAAACTCAACAGGAGCCAGGGTTTTCTTTGGTGTTACTCACCACTGTGCATGGAGCTGTACCTGGTACCCAACAGGCACTTGATCGACACTTGACTAAATGGGTGATCTCCACTAAGTGGCATTTTCACAGCAATCACCATAAAACCCACCACGTGATCAATTCTGAAGGCGCACTGCATTCCTTTCATAAAGAAATGTGACTTGTTTTTAACTGTCTGGAGTATGAAAAGTATGCAGCAGAAACAAATTAAGAGCAATTTAAGAGAAAGTCTAAGTATAAAAAGGGTGAGAAATCCAAATGAAAGCAATACATTTGTTTAATTATAAAATTAAAAAAACATGAATTATTTTTCCTTCTTGTTCACCAACATCTTTCAATGACAAAAGGGCAAATTTGCTTCTAACTGCCTTTCAGCAGTGCCTCCTTCTTCAATTTCTGGAACATTCTCCTAATGCCTCCTTTAATTTATAGTCTCTTATTTTCTTGATCACCAATATGGATTTTCTTAGGAGTTCTACCTTTGGCTGTCTTTCTTCTTGTTTCTACACTCTCTCTCTAATGACCTCGTTCACTACCCAGCTCAAACAGCTCTCTTGGTGACTGACTTTCCAAATCTTCACATCCAGCTCTGGCCTCTCCTCCATGTTCCAATGTCATGTTTTCATTACCTTTACATTACCTCTCTGATCTACGTGTTATCAACTTCTGGAAGGTTACTGCCATCTGCTAGTCACCAGGTTCAAGCCTTAGACCCCTCATTAACTATCACATCCAATCAGTCACCAAGTCCTGAGCGCTTCAGCCTTGCACACCCTTGCATCGCTTTCACCACACAGGTGGTACCACTGCTTCAGGCTCATCACTTCCAAAGGGCTCTTCCCTAACCCCAGCCTCTCCTCACTCCACTCTATAGTGGCTGACAAATGAATGTCTTGTTAAAGAGTTCTGACTCTATTGCTTCCCAGCTCAGAAATCTTCAATCATCCTTACCAAATTCCATCGTAGGATAGCCTTGGTAGCACCTTTGAGTACCTCCTCCAAATCAACTTTCTCCTGCAGGTCATCTCCTACTGCCTGACCCTGTGCTCACCACACTCCAACATCCCTGTCAAGGTGTGGATGCCACCATACACATTCAATCCAGCACTACCTCTCTCCTACTCCCTCCTGGAAACCCCATCCATCCTTCATGGATCTGTAACGTTCTCCAGCAGGGAGCATCACTGTCCTGTCGCCTGCTTCATTTGGGCATCTGGCTAATGCCTCCCCTCCAGCAGCCATCACTTTTTCCCTTTACATTGGTGACCTGGGCACTTATCCTAATCCCTTGAGGGCAGAAACCATGTCCTACACATCTCTGGGCTCTCTGCTGCCATTAGGGCAGCACTGGCACTATTTATTGAATGAATGAAACTGCACTCCTAATCTCATTACAGTAGAACATACATTTCTAAAAGGCGATTTTATAGAAGGTCAGTTAGTTAGGCCAAGGTTACAGGTTCAATTCCCATATGGTTCATTTAACTTTGAACAGAGGAATGAAAAAAAAAATATCCAGGGACACAGACTATTCTCAAAAGCTCAGCCAGCTGTCTCAGGGACATATGCATTATCATCACACAATATAGTCCACAGACTGTGGGTGGGTCAGGAAAATTCCAGTTTCTACTGACATCCTATCATGTAGTTATCTTTGAAACTGATTGACATTTTAAGACTTTTACTTTGGCTGCTGTGTGGAGAGTGGACTGTAAGAGTGGGTGTGTTGGAAGTGGAGAGATGATCCAAGAGGTTCCTGCAGTTATCCAGGCAGGAGATGATAATAGCTTGGATTACAAATAAAGTAGTAACAACAGTGAGAAGTGGCTACATTAGGAATAGGGTTTTTTTCTTCTTCTATTTTTTCCAAGTAGATAGCACTGAGAGGACTTGCAGAAAATTTGCATGGTAGTGCTATTAATTAACATGTAAAATGGGTGAAGAGCAGGTTGAGAGTTAGGGGGAGTTTGCTTTCAACTTGATAGTGTTAGAACACTATTGCAAAATAGTTTCGTATTTTTGTAAATAAAATAATAACCACAAGATTAAGTTATAATCTACCCAAAGGAAACACTTGGAGCAATATATATCAGGTTTACGTAAGCATTCTAGGCCAGCTTCCTCATCAGTAGTGATAACAAAGTTCCTACCATATAGGGTTGTTATAGATTAAATTACTCACTATATGTAAGAGCACTGAAAACAGGGTCTGACATATTAAATATTCTTTACACTATGGCAATTATTAGTATTACTGTTGTATCTGTAATTCTTTTAAAAATATATTTTATTGATTTTTTACAGAGAGGGAGGGAGAGGAATAGAGAATTAGAAACATCAATGAGAGAGAAACATCAATCAGCTGCCTCCTGCACACCCATTACTGGGAATGTGCCCGCAACCAAGGTACATGCCCTTGACTGGAATCGAACCTGGGACCCTTCAGTATGCAGGCCGATGCTCTATCCACTGAGCCAAACCAGTTAGGGCTGTAGCTGTAATTCTTAACAGTGACTGCCATAATAGTAAAACTACAGATAATTCTACCTTTTCATATTATATTTTATATACTGCTTTTAATTTATATAAGCGTATATAACATTGGAAAGCACCAGAAGAAAAGGTTTTTAAAAATATACTATGACATAGTGGTACTTCAACAGCCGTAGTGTTCACTTACTGTATAGGCAATCTTTTGTGTGCATATGATTTGAGCATTTCTGGTAAGAATTCTGGCTCCCCTGGTGTCTGCAGTGTATAGGTTTGGAACAGCCACATTAAATCACTAGGATAAACAATTATTGAGATTCAAATACATACTCTTTTATATAAAGAACACTCAATCTAAGAAACAGGATTTGGAGAACACTCAATAAAAAATCCACAAATATAAATCAATGTTTAATAAAAAAAATTCTTATTTTTACCCACACATAAAATTAAAAAACCCAAAAGCCTTTTTGGTGTTACGTTTGATGATAAGTGAATCATTAATGTTTTAGGGGATAATTCCTCACTCAATAAGGACCACCATCTCAAACCCAATCAATAATGCATCACAGAGTGGAATTAAAGAACTGTTATTTATTTCACAATCTTAGCTGTATGAGTAAAGTTATAACTAAAGTTACCAGATACAGAAAATTCAAGGACATAACTGGTTTGGAAAATATAATTTAAAGCATAGCAATGGTTGATTAGTCTTTTCCAATTTACTTTCTTTGTTTGTTTTCACAACAGTTTATACCATTAATAATATTTATTAAAGTGGTTCTGTTTAATGAGGTATGTACTTTCTACACTAAATTTCATTTAAATGAATGCAATTTGACCATCAAGGACTCAAAGTTATAATTAAGAAAGCATAGCTGCAACCCAGCAGAAAAGTAGCCTGACACAGAGCTAAAAGGAAAAAAAAGGGAGAGGGGCGGGGAGAATATTTTCTATCACAAGAAAATGAAGCCCACACTAGTATGTGTAGAATTTAAAAAATAAGGATCTATGTTAGGAGGTCATTCAAGTAACTTTTTCTCCATAAACATAAGCTATGGCTAGAGAGATTACCATTTGACAAAATATGTAAAATCTATTTTTTTGGAAAAATATGAAAAAAACATTTAAATCTAAATGTCTTTTTAAAAATATTTTTATTGATTTCAGAGGAGGGGAGGGAGAGAGGGAGAGAAGGAGAGAGGGAGAGAGGGAGAGAGGGAGAGAGAGAGAGAGAGAGAGGAAGAGAGAGAAGAGAG
>NW_006295491.1:4947582-4952739 GCF_000327345.1 Myotis davidii | reverse complement strand
TCAATGATAAGAGAGAATCAATGATCGGCTGCCTCCTGAAAGCCTCCTATTGGGGTTCGAGCCTGCAATCTGGGCATGTGCCCTGACTGGGAATCAAAGCGTGACCTCCTGATTCATGGGTTGACTCTCAACCACTGAGCCATGGTTAAATGAATTTTCTAACAAAACAAGGGAAATAAACAATTTAACTACTAGGTACTTTGTTACTAATGAATTGTTTTAATTAATCTATTTTTATTAAACACAGAAGGTCTCTAACACATGGTGAAGTAGTTTGAGATAATTCTAGGACAATCTGGTGAGCGACCAAAAATGTGGCAAGGAAAATGTAGAGAGAGAGATACAAAATTTAGCATGTTAAAGGACATAATTAAAGTCATTGATCACAATTTTAAATACATACAATACAGACAAATGAAAGCTAAAAGGTCTGATACACTAACTGCAAGACAACTATGTACGACCGAATAGGGCAAGCGCAAAAAAAAAACCAAAAAAACAAAAAAAAACCCACGCACAATAAGAGAGAGGTTGGGACTTACCGTATATGATAGATTATTATTAGAGAACAAGGATTCTAGATTTTATGCATGGAAAAATGAATGGATGAGCTCACTTAGGGAAAAGTTTAAATAAGGAGAAAACAAAGTAATAGATGGAAATATACAGAAAACTAGCATTTCTACTGAGGTGGGGGTAGGGGGAAGGATGAATTCACTAGTCAATCTAAGGAAGAAAAACCAAAGAGGCAGGAAGGCAAGATAATGCAGAATCTTGGAATAAAAGGGATGGGTGGGAGATTAACAGTGTCAAATGCCACCAAGAGGACAAGACTTAAGGTCATTGGTACCCCTGACGTTAGCTATGGTCATTTTTATGCATATAAGATTCATATGTAAGCCATATTAAAATGGAAAGCACTCGCCACCTTTTTATTAAGGAGTTTCCATATTCAGGGAAGTTGTCATCATAAAACTATATCTAGTATTACCATTTAAACATATGCAGAGTCTCCAAAAAAAATCCAACACCAAATCATCTCCAGAAACCTTTATGGAGCCCGATATGCCAATCACTGGTTGCTAAGACAATGGCCAAATATGTGTGCTTAAAAATGCCTCCACGTTCTAATTTGCCTGTGCAGTCATTAGCATGTGTGAGTGTATTTATATACATTAGTTGGTTAGAATCCTCTGAGAAGGAATCATGAACTTACTACATCATCTGTGGGTTAGTTCTTTTTAAAGTATATTTTAAGGAGATTATCTCCAAATGCTTGCTTGAGTGTTTTTAATGACAGTGACTTTGCTTTTGAAATGTCCTATATATACTAAGCATGATTTAACTTTCCCGGTGATCAGTAACTATCCTTATGTTAAGATGCAGACATAGATGCTAATGCAGATGGCATGAGATGCTGAGTCCTGGTGGATTCTAGTTTTAGCTGCGGACCTTGAACCTGAGTGATTTAGAAGTTACTGATTTCAGCATGCTTTTTGTTTACCACAGTTCCAAAAAGTTGATCTAAAATATGCTGCACTGTGGCCTTTCTGAGCAACAGACTATGGCTCCTCTCTATCAATTTAATTAATGAGTCAAAGCTCCAAACAGCTTTTTCCCTGATGGTTTTTCCTGCATTCCAGAAATAATGCCTTCATTGCCTCTGGTACTGCCATCTAATTCGCAAACTCAACTCTCACTGCTGCTGGCTGACTCCTACATAAGGTCACAGGGGCTTTCGTATCAACTCGTACCCTCCTCTCTTCCTGCCTTATACTAAGTTTGTTCCCATAGGATAAAGGGATAGTGTTATTTCAAGAATTTACAAGTGAGAGGTTTAGAGAAGCCTATTCCAAAATAAGAACATCAAGAGCAATGTCAGTACTTTTGTCAATATGACACCTACCACATTTACTTCAGATTTACCTCAACTCTGACTTTGAGTAGAGTTACCACCCTTCAAAATATTAACCACGGCATCTTAATATGACAAAGTCCTACAGAATGCTTATATTAAAAGGGTTAAGTAAATCTGTTCATTAATATTCAGTTTCCGAATAATCAATGAGCTGCCACTTGAGAGAAAAATTGTGGAGGGAAAATCCCAAGTTATAAACTTATTTTCTTAGGGTTAATTCCATAATTGTGAAATAATACCAGAGTTTTCCGGTCAGCTTAACACTCTGAAATGATCTTTCAGTGAAAGTATAAAAATATCTTGCCTATTCACACATTAGCTTACAACAGGTAAAAAATCATGGCCCTTTTCAAAACATTAATGAATTTTTCAAGTCATCCACAGGGTTTTCTCGATGGGAGCCTCCCGCACAACCGCGCACACAAAACAGCAATGGATCCTCATCCTGCTTAAAGGCAGCCTCACTTGCACTGGGCTCTGGCCGCAGGCCTCACCGAACAGAATGGCTTTGTCAGAGCTGCCAAAGGCGGCTCAGGGGCAAGGCCAGCCTCACTGGGAATCTTGGGAAATAAGGTCTGCTTGCACACACACTGAAGAGGAAACACGTATGCTCACACATGCAAAAATCTGCAGGGTCAAGAGCTGTTCTTCAGGTATTTTTCATCAAGAATTCCCTCAGAAGAAAAAGGCAGCGGCTTTTAGCAGGAGCAACCAGAGGGCACTGGAGTCAGATTTTGGATGACTTAGTGAAATTCAGAGGCACCTCTTCCACCTCACCCCTCCAGCACTGATGAGGCAATGCTGTATGTTCCATCAACAGTTGCCTATGCTTACCTGTTACGTTCCCTACAGAGCTCCCTTTTCAAATGCTCCTGCTAAAGCACTGTTTGGAGGATAAGCCACATAGGAAATTGCTTTTCCATCTGCTTTTGACCTGTAAAATCAGGACTTTCTAAGGTTCCTTTTAACCTGGCCTCTGGCTTGAATGATAAAACCAGGGTCTGCCATAGGACAGCATTTCCAATTCACCTCAATGAAGTGACCACTGACTATTCCGTGGGCAGGAGCATGCTATGCTAAGGACGGGGTCTCAGGCCTTCAACGCAACTCAGAGGGCGGAGGTGCTGTTATCCGTCCGCTGAGTTCCTTCCATCACCACATTCTCCACCAGATGTGGCTATTGTTTCTAAAACTGTGGCTGCTGTCATATACTGTACTCATTTTTTTTTCTGATCAATTTCATTACTCCTATTTTTAGGTAAAAATGTTAGATTTAAAAAAGTGATTTAATAATCCAAACTGTATATTCACTTTCTGAGTTGGCATGAACAGAACAATGAGAGAATCCTGAGTACTTTCTTGGAGGTCTTTATTTTTCTTGGGGTTTGAGATTTGGGGCTGTTTCTTTGATTTCCTCCCACTAAAAATATTTGAAACCTAAGGTTTTAGAAAGGGTGTTCTTTGGTTATCAAACATTAAACACACATGTGCTAAAACACGGCCACTGACAAAGTGCTGTTCCATGTGGCCAGTCCAAAGGTACATAAAAATGCAGTCCTTATTTACTTCATTAGTTACCATCTTTGTCAGATATCTTGAACGCTACCTTACTTTTAAGAAAAAAAATCAAGAAAAAGAAATATCTACTGAATACTCTTTCTCTTCCTCATTCCCTTTACCTCTTTCTCATCTCTGTCCCTCTACCTCTGCTCCACGCTCATTCATATTTTGGCTTTGAGAATAAAAGTTACCACTATTATCAGAGGCGTGGGTATTCCTTATTAGAGCAAACATTAAAACTTAAATATTTCATTTAAATTTAAAGGACCAGTTAGGTATTTGCTGGTAGTTAGAGTGGAAGAATGAAGAACTAATCAGGACCCATCTTTTTCTAGTTAGTTCATATTACCTCCTTACTCATCCTGTCTCTGTAGCTATCTGGATACTAAGGGACAGAGACAATTCCCTCCAAATCTCTCTCCCAGTCTTTAGGTTGTGTGCTATGAGCAATGAGCAGGTGCTGAAACACCTGTTTTGCCCCTCTTTTACTGAATACCATTCCTGAGCACCTACCCACTGTTCTAGGTCTCTGACACACATAAGTTAACAAAATACACTAAAGTTCCGTACAACTGAAGGTCATATTCCAGTGCCAGGATGGGGTGAGGGTAGGAGTACAGACAAATCCCTACTGGAAAGTAAAGGAACATTAATATTCTGATTCCTGAAACAATTTTTCTCACTTACAAAAAGATACCAAGCCTACTGAAAACCGCGCTTCTTTAAAGCAAGAAAAACCAAAATGAAAGTTCTAGATTCAGATAATGTGACTTCTGTTTCTTATCAATGAGATGAGAATCTCATTGATAATTAAAGAAAGTGCTCCTTAGAGTACTGAACTCAGGATTTAGATGCTGACTTTTACTGCTAGTCCTGTGTAGTGTGTTTGTGTGTGTGTCTGTGTTTGTACTTATAAAAGACAATTGCTGACTTACACCAAAACAATTCTTATCATTTCCCTGACATTCTAAAAGCAATGACAGAAGCTTTTCTCAAAAGTTTAAAAATTAGGTTAGGCTTTTGCCTTTGGAATAGATCTGAGAAAGATGAAAAAAAACAACCACCATCTTTTAAAAAGGCAAATGGCACAGATATCAAAGCAAATACGACATTGTTTAGTGGTCAGAAATAATTTCACTGGAGTTTGTAAAAAAGAAAAAGCTTTCAGTGTACTTATAAATAGTGATGAAAGATGGTGAAGAAGTTGAGGAAGGGCGTTCCTCGGCTTTAATTGCAACAAGGCAAGAAGCGGTGTAGAGGTTACTTAGATCTAGCTTGCTTCCTGCCATGCACTGTTGCCAGAGGAGAAACAGGACGGCCGTCTGATACTACCCTGACACCCCACCACCAAATATATGCGAGCCAGGCCTTTCCGTTCTATTTTATGAGAACCTCAAAATAAGCTTTACTAAACATCTTATGTTCAATTTCAGTGTTCTGAAACCAGGAGTGCTATAAGTCCCAACTTGACTTCAAGGACACTGCATACTAGTATGTCCTCAATGAAACTTGTACCATCAACACCTATTTGCAATAAAACTTTTGAAATGTACGTTAATATTCTCTTTGTAGAGTTTGAAACAATGTATAGACAATATGCACCCTTTGGTAGCGAGAAATAAATGCAAAATATTTTCCAATACAAGGAATGTAACACAAATATGTATGTGTATATATAT
>NW_006295491.1:4943340-4946867 GCF_000327345.1 Myotis davidii | reverse complement strand
ATATCTTTATATATGCAAATTTTATCATACTTTAAAGAAATATGGCCAATAATATAATTTTTTTAATACAGTAAAATAATGTTTAGGAATCAGGATGTCATCTTAGCCTCCCCCCTCCTCTTAATTTAGTAAAACTTACCCAAACTGATAATTTTTAAAGAGCCAGAAGAGAAAGAGTCAGCCCCTAGGGTACTGTGCTGTGCTGTGACCCTAGCACAGTGGGTCCCTGAGACAGGAGGCAGCTTACAAGAGAGCCCAACAGGAACACCTAAGAAGGGACACAGAGCTGGAACAAGAAAGTGGTCAGGAAGCAGAAGAATGAGAAACAGAAAGGCAAGAAAAGGCTAAGCAACCAGCTAGAGCCAGTGATGCCCAAAGTTATGAAGAAGGCAATGGTCTGAGTCAGCAAGGCTATGGGAACCAGGCAACAGAATCATAGTCATCTGTGAAGGGGACACAGGGTCAAGCCCCAGAACAAGAGTCAAGATGGCTGGCCTTGGTTGGTGTGAGTGGGGGAGAGACATAGATAACAGAGTTGGGGTACCTCACCCCAGGAGCCTCCCTGGCCCTGGATTGCCCAAGGGCACTGAAGCCCTACCCTGGCCGATGGGGGTATTCAGCCCAGACCAGGACACACACAGCAAAAAATGTTCAATAGCTAACAGAAAGCCAGTTCATGGGAAAAGGAAAGCTAATGCAACTGAGAAAGGAAAGGGAGAAAAACAAACCTTTGAAAAAACAACAAGTAGCTGGAAACAGCATAAACTTTCTAAATATAGAAAGTGTTTGAAGTATCCACTCTTAAGAGACAAATGGCAAATAATTTTATTAGAGTCCTAGAGAAGTGGATATACACAAATTCAATAAAAATTTTACCTAAAAATGGCATGTATTGCCAAGAAAGAAACAGGAAAATAATGATAGAAATAAATTTGAGACAGAGGGAACGTAATTCTGAAGTATGCATCTAAGTTTACTGTTTATCTTCTGGGCAAAATAGAGTACTCATTAATAGAAATAATTACAGCCACACTAAATAGAAAGATCATTAGTAAGTGACAAGTGTTGAAAAATAAAGGTAGGAAAAAATGATACGTTTGGATGAAAGAAAGAAGTTTCTACTGTACATCCGTAGGGTAAAAAAAAATAAAAAATTACCTTTTTTTTCATAGGCATTAGCATGAAATCCTACAAAATGGAATACTATCATAAATAAAAACTTAAACTTCAGCTCTAAAAAATTCACGTCTGTTATTTTGTAATATTAAGCAAGATAATGAGTACCTAAAGAGGACATTCAAAGACTATTAAAATGAAACGAATCATCACTGCATAGAAAATAATACTCCCTGGAATCCTCACGGAAATGGGTTGTCCTCATAGGCGTATGAAGTCCCACGTAATTTTCAATAGCATAATAAGCTGTCCAAATTTCTAAAGAACTAACTTAAAATTATGTGTTTTTTGGGTTTGTTTTTTTTTTTGTGCTGCAAAGTTAAAGAGAATAACAGGAAATAAAAGTTTTGCAAATGGCGCCCGGACTGAAAATAATCCACACCTCAGGAAGCCTGTTCCCCTTCTCCCTACCCCACCCAAGCACTCGAGCCAGAACTCCTGCTAGCTCTGTGGAGGTAGCACTGGTCACTGGCACCCAAAGTCAACGGCAAAGGCCAAGACCTGGGAAGGCAGGAGGCAGCGCTGCACCTTAGGACCTCAGGAAAGGTAAGCCCACAACTCAGTCACGGTACAGACTGCCTTCCTGGCAGCCAAAGCGTACTCTCTGAGGAAATGAAAACAGGTTCTTAGCATTGCAAGATGGAACTCTGTGCTGGGAATAACATTATTTAGTTAAAAAACTATCCTTACAGGCACGTTTCAAAGGACTTACAGAATCACGTCTTTATATACAACTGATGTTGACCCTGGCTGGATAGCTCAGTTGCTTAGAGTGTCCTCCTGATATGCCAAGGTTGTGGGTTTGATCCCCAGTCAGGCCATATACAAGCAGCAACAAATGAGGGCATAAATAAGGAGAACAACAAATTGATGTTTCTCTCTCACACAAACACAGATTCCTCTCTCTCTAAAATCAATCAAAAAATAAAAAGTTAGAAATACATCTGGTTTTGTAAGTTGAAGACAGCATGTAGTAGGCTTTTCTAAGTGATAAGTGCAACTTTCTGAGGACCCTGGTCTGTTAGAAATGATAAGCTGGGAAGACTAAATTTGAACCCATGACCATAAGTACAACATTTCTTAAAGTTGTCGATAACACCTGGTTCTTATCCCTTACCATGGTGAAAAGGCCTCACCCTTCAAGAAAGCTTAGTCTTTCTTATGACATTATCAAGAAATACCTCCCTAAGAAAGTTTATCTGGGGATAAAGACACTGAATTTTTAAACTTAAAATACATGTATACACACATTTATAACATATGCAGACTAGTATATTTCATACTACTGTGTGAAGAGACAAAGTGAATATTCTTTAAAATGAGAATGACTCAATTATTATTATTTTTTACCCTCTGGCTCTCAAATCAATTTTGGATTTTGAACCCAAGTACAGTCAAAGGGGGAAAAAAATCAAGACTGATTTCTTGGCTTGTAAAATAGCTAAATTTCACCCTACGATGTTAGCAGAAAATTTTCAGAAATTGTTAGCCTAAAGCAAAGTAACAACTGATTACATTAGCCCAAAACTTGGTGGGGAGTGGCTTTAAATGGGCACAATCTTTCATTCCTTTTCTTCCTGTTATTGGAAGTGCTGTAACGATCAAGAATATGCATTTCTGCCAGGCTTATGGAAAGAGGAAACAACAATTTTCACGACTAGTAATTCAAAAATAAAGTCTGAGCAAAGCTAAACCCTAAGTCTTCCAGCTCAGATTATCACCCAAAAGGGTTCAGAGTCTTTACAAAAGAGTAATATATATATAGTGACAAATTTATATATAAACATAAAATACACTGTCATCCTCGATGTAGGACAAAGAAAGAATTTAACTTGAATCAAATCAAGCATTGCATTCACTCTTTACCACACTTTGTAGAATAGTAATTTTATCTTACTTTTACCTTAAAATAATCTGTTTATACCAGGAAACATGCAAACGTAATAATAGTAGATACACTATCCTTTAACAGAATTTCACTGAGCTCCTGTGGGAGACTAAATCTAGTTTTCCATAACTGTTCAAAGAAATTTTAAAGCATTATGTATCCTCACAATTTTTTTTTTTTTACACCTTAACAAAGAATATCTACTAAAAAAAAATACAACACAAAGGCAATAACCCCCCCCCAACAATACATGTCAACTAGACATAGTATAGCAATTTAATTGCCAAAACAGAAGTCACGTGTGTCTATCAATGCAGATGTTATAAAACAAAACATTTGTCCACCATATAGCTAGCAGCGTCACAGTATCTTCCATTGTTTGTCCTATGACTTTAAAAAAGTTCTGTACACTAATATACACATATGTACATGTATATATGTGTATATGTATACACACATATGG
>NW_006295491.1:4911817-4942366 GCF_000327345.1 Myotis davidii | reverse complement strand
GTGTACAAGTCATGTAGGTTATTTCTCCAACAAACAGTTATTGAGCAAGTCAGTAGAACACAGGGAACACAGAGAAGACAGTGACAAAGACCCTGCTGAGAAGCAGCAAAGAAACAAATAACTGGAGTGTGTGTGTGTGTGTTAGGTATAAATACTGCACACAAGCCTAACATATCTTACAATATGAAAAAGTGCAGTAGGGGATAAAAGTACAAGTCATGTAGGTTATTTCTCCAACAAACAGTTATTGAGCAAGTCAGTAGAACAGGGAACACAGAGAGAAGACAGTGACAAAGACCCTGCTGAGAAGCAGCAAAGAAACAAATAACTGGAGTGTGTGTGTGTGTGTGTGTGTGTGTGTGTGCGCGCGCGCGCATGTGTGCCCTAAAGGACAGATATACCAGGTAACTGCCTAAAAACCATTTGGAAAGATTAATCTAAGGAATTAATAAAGAGTAATTCTAAAGAATTGTATAATGTCATGGCACCATAGACATAACAGACATTATTTCTTTATCCCCTGTAGACTAAAGTTTTTTAAAAATAATTCTCATCTCATTTAATCCCTAGCTCTGTCTTCTGAGAAGGTTTAAAGACAGGGGTAGATTAAAGACAGAATATTAAGAAAGAGATAGATGGGAGAGATATATAATTACACATGCCATTAATGGGAAGAGGATTTAAAAGGTGGTAAGAGGAACAAAAGAGAATGAAAGTGAAGAACCATGTAGGGAATATAAGGGAGAGAAAATAACGAAGTGAAATGTTTTGAAGCAAAAGAAAGAAAACATACAGTTGTGAAAAAAATCATACCTAGCAAGGTATAGGGGAAAATTATTTTAAGCATTCTATGTGCTACAAGAGCAAACATACAGCACCAGAAGGAGGAAAGAATCAGAATAATTGTATCATTTTGAACATAAGCAGCAGCACATGAAGAAAGAAGATAACTTTAAGTAAATAAAAATTAAAATAGCCTTGTTTAAGAATATGGTCAGGTAAACCAATTTTAGCCATTACACATGACTGCAAAGATCAGAAAATTGTGATTTCCATAGAAATGACAACACTGCAAGAAAAGATGAGGTTTTCCAAATACTAAGCTTTTAAATAACCAATACCAAGTTTGTAACCCTTAGAATTTATAAGTATTGCTTCCTTCATGTCAAGGAATATTTTGTAGAACAACTCACAGATAAGGGAAACAAAAGTGACAATGACTCCAAGAGTTCCCAGTGTTTTCCCACTGTGACTGCTACTGACAAGTGTTTTAGGAATCTTGAAAGACTATCAAGAAATCTAAAAAGTATTAGCTTCAAATTCAGATGATTTAAGTTGAACTGCATTTGTAGTCATATATGCAGTTCCTTATCTGACTCTTTTTTGCAGCTCAATTGGCAAAAGGTGCTTAAAAAAAAAAAATGAGCACTTTATATATACTTACACACTTTCAGTCATTATAGTATATTTTATTTACATTTTCTTTCACAATTAAAATTCAATCACAAAGCATTCAAATGCTCATGTATTTTAAAGGTTCAAAAATCTGTGTTTTCTGAGATATGTCCTATACTTTGTGCTTTCACTGCTTCTTCTGCCTTCTGCCTTATGAACAGATCTGGTTCAATGTCAGCATTCTCTGAATTTTCATTTTCTACTCTTCACAACTCTCAATTCAGTCTAACAAATATTCAATAGGTATCTATGATAATTAGGGTGTCATCATGCTAAATGCTTACGGAGATGCAAAGATGATTTAAGAATGGAATAGGGAAGCACAAATACATATGAAGATAACCATATATAAGATTAATGTTATGAAATGTATAGAAATTGTACAATGGAAGCAAATAGGCAGAGATAACTCATTTTAGAAGCCGTAATACTTGTGGTGGATCTTGAAGTACAGATAACATTTTAACACCTGAAAGTTTTCATAAACTTTTATGAATATCTCTTTTAGATGATTTGTTTACTACATGATAGGCTTGGACAACAATGAAACAATAGAACCATTTTATGATAGGAAAATCAAAAGGAAATGTGTTAGGTATAAATACTGCACACAAGCCTAACATATCTTACAATATGAAAAAGTGCAGTAGGGGATAAAAGTACAAGTCATGTAGGTTATTTCTCCAACAAACAGTTATTGAGCAAGTCAGTAGAACACAGGGAACACAGAGAAGACAGTGACAAAGACCCTGCTGAGAAGCAGCAAAGAAACAAATAACTGGAGTGTGTGTGTGTGTGTGTGTGTGTGTGTGTGCGCGCGCGCGCATGTGTGCCCTAAAGGACAGATATACCAGGTAACTGCCTAAAAACCATTTGGAAAGATTAATCTAAGGAATTAATAAAGAGTAATTCTAAAGAATTGTATAATGTCATGGCATCATAGACATAACAGACATTATTTCTTTATCCCCTGTAGACTAAAGTTTTTTAAAAATAATTCTCATCTCATTTAATCCCTAGCTCTGTCTTCTGAGAAGGTTTAAAGACAGGGGTAGATTAAAGACAGAATATTAAGAAAGAGATAGATGGGAGAGATATATAATTACACATGCCATTAATGGGAAGAGGATTTAAAAGGTGGTAAGAGGAACAAAAGAGAATGAAAGTGAAGAACCATGTAGGGAATATAAGGGAGAGAAAGCAACGAAGTGAAATGTTTTGAAGCAAAAGAAAGAAAACATACAGTTGTGAAAAAAATCATACCTAGCAAGGTATAGGGGAAAATTATTTTAAGCATTCTATGTGCTACAAGAGCAAACATACAGCACCAGAAGGAGGAAAGAATCAGAATAATTGTATCATTTTGAACATAAGAAGCAGCACATGAAGAAAGAAGATAACTTTAAGTAAATAAAAATTAAAATAGCCTTGTTTAAGAGTATGGTCAGGTAAACCAATTTTAGCCATTATACATGACTGCAAAGATCAGAAAATTGTGATTTCTATAGAGATGACAACACTGCAAGAAAAGATGAGGTTTTCCAAATACTAAGCTTTAAAATAACCAATACCAAATTTGTAACCCTTAGAATTTATAAGTATTGCTTCCTTCATGTCAAGGAATATTTTGTAGAACAACCCACTGATAAGGGAAACAAAAGTGACAATGACTCCAAGAGTTCCCAGTGTTTTCCCACTGTGACTGCTACTGACAAGTGTTTTAGGAATCTTGAAAGACTATCAAGAAATCTAAAAAGTATTAGCTTCAAATTCAGATGATTTAAGTTGAACTGCATTTGTAGTCATATATGCAGTTCCTTATCTGACTCTTTTTTGCAGCTCAATTGGCAAAAGGTGCTTAAAGTTTTTCTCCCCGTTTTCAGAATATAACAAAAATGCTAATTATGCAATCTATACAATAAAAAAACAGCAACTTGTAATTCAATTCTTGGTTAATTCCTAACTGCTGCCTAGACAACAAATAACTTAGTTCATTAATTCATATTTGATTGCATCAGTTTCTAGTAAATCATTATTCAATTTTTAATCGTAGGAACCACTGAAATTCAAAAGGACACAGATCCCTTCATGTCACAAGACAATTGAGGCCGAGGTTGCTTACCAGCCCATCTCTGCCCAGGTTGGGAATGACTACTTTGAAGATGTTCCTATGCCAATTAAATTCATTGAGGAAATAATTAACTGACCTTCTACCATGTACGTATAGCACTCGAGAGGGAGGGCTGTAAAGAAGAAAAGGCCGATGTAAAGGTGAAGGGATGGGGCACTAAAGGAGCACCGAGGAGGCCTCAGTGTGGAGGACTTCTCCTGATATTTATTCCTTTGGGTTATCTTGCACACATGTATCCCCTGTAAACATTTTCACTCCTTTAGAGGACGGGGTTGACCCACTAATTATTGGGTCCCCAGGAAAAAGTAGGATGTATGTTTGCTGATGTACATGCACAAATGAATAAACCAGAAGACCGATGGACATGTCTGAGTTTTCATAGACAGCTCATGGCAGAACCAAGCCTGGACACAGGTCAGTGATCTTTCCTTAGAGCAGTGATTTTCAACAGGTGTGCTGCAGGATGTTTAAAACACGCAATGCCTGGCTATTCAGTCAGGGGCACTGGCCTCTTTATCCGTCAATTGTCAAATAAAAATATCACAGCAGCCAACACAACATTACTGTCTGATGTGAATGCGTCAAAATTATACCTATATTTTTGTCAGATTGGCAACATATATATATTTTTGGTGTGCTACAAAATCTTAGCAATTAGTGTATGGGTGCCATGAGGTTAAAAAGGCTGATAATCGCTGATTTAGAGAAATAATAGATTGCTTTCTTTCTGTAACAAATCAAGTAAGTGAATAAATACGTTCAGATTATTTACTATAATGATTCCTGCTAGTTTATCTCGCCGTAAGGAATCTTACTGTTACAGCCTTCTGACCAGCAAAGGAGGTGAAAAGACCCATGACTTTCTATCCTGTGAGCCACTCTTTATTTTATACTGACGAGCACAGCTCCAATTCGTGCTGTCTGCCATCAGATGGCACACTGGCCCACAGCACAGTCATCCCAGGCCACTGTCCAAACCTTTTGACCTTCAAAGGGAAGAGGAAGGAAATTAGCATGTGCTGAACCTAACAGACTGAGGGGCCAGAGCCTTGTTCTACAAACAAGTCTTCCTGCTATAGATCATTGTTCTCATTTTACAGATGAGAAACTTGGGCCCAGAAAAAGCAAAATATAACTACCCTCTGGGCACAGAACGGGTGCCTGGCAGGAGCAGACTTGAACCCAGGCTAGTCAGACTCGGAGGCCAGCTGTCTCTCTGGATCACACAACATATGGTTCATTTCCAGAGTCCAGATCTCTGATGGGAGGTGTAGCAGCCCTGAGAGTCCTACTCTAGGGTTCTCATGGGCATTATCAGACCAAAAAGGGGAACCCAGGAGGGCAGGACACCAGAGCTCAGCATGTTTTCTGCCCCAAGAACACAGTGATTTTCCCTGGCAGCAGTCTTTGTCATGGAATGGATGTATTCAAAATTGCTCTGGGCTTTCTAATTCCTGACTTGTATTACTGAAGACAAAGAAAAACAGACCCTTCTGAAGAATGAGGCTGAGGTTGTGCAGACTCTACTGGTGCCAATATGAGAAGCAACAAGCCTGACTCACTGAAGAGGCAACAGAGGAAGCGTACCTCAATTTTTCAAATCAAAGGACTCCTTCCATGCACGCACACTACAGCTGCCCCGCTGCCCTTTCCACTGGGGATGTGACAAGCTAATGTCAGTCACAGTCAAAGACACTGAGACCTTAAGAAGTCTGATGCTTCCTCGTAAAATTTCTGAGAATCTATTAAACACTTATGGCATATTATAAAATACATTTATCTTTCATGGAATTTTTTGTAGAGGAATAAATTCATGTTAAACTAACAACATGTTAGTTTAATTCAAAGAATGGTATTACCATGTGTGTTTTAAAAGATTAAAAACATGTGAAATGTCATATATCATTTGTTTTATAAATAACACAGGATCAGGAGAGTTGGGAAGTGATATGTTAAGTAGGTATAAATGGGATTTTGTTGTTGCTTTATTTAAAGTGACATTGCAGGACCAGCCTGGAATGTCATAAATAATTCTGTGTAGCATAAATAATTCTGTTATTTAAATTTCTGCCAGCAGTTTAAATTCTATAAACGACCTCAGTGAACAGGAATACATTTTCTTAGGATATGCTGAATTGCTAAGATATTAGAACATTACAAAGCCAGTTGATAATCATAACAGAGCAAACTAGGAAATACCTTTAAAAACCTCAGCTATGCCCTGGGGTGTGGGGGTCAGTGGTTAGCATTAGCCTGTACACCAAAGGGTTGCAGGTTTGATCCCTGGCCCTGGTCAGGGCGCATGTGGGAGGCAATCAATTGATGTGTCTTTCTCACATCAATGTTTCTCTCTCACTCCCTTTCTCTCTCTCTCCCCCTCCCTCCTGCTCTTTATAAAAAGCAATGGAAAAAATATTCTCAGGTGAGGATTAACAACAACAACAAATCCCAGCTACTGTGAAAGGCTTTTAAATCTGTCTCTGCTATCTTCTGGGATATTTTCATGCAAGTGCTCATGAATGTATAGGTGAGTAAAAATCAGATTGCACAACGCTGATGAAAATAATCCAATTATACAAATCAATTGTGTAGAGGCCACAGCAATAGAAATTCTCTGTGACTCACTTCTACAATTAACAACGTGGATATTCACAATGACCAGATGGTCACTGAAAGAAAGTTCAGTCAAATCTGTAATTTCATGAAATAAAATAGCCTGAATAGTCACTCTTGGCTCATCCAACGGAATCTGGATGGAGGAGAGATGTGCCCTTCTCCTGAATAAATCCAAGAGACAACCACCAATCACTCAGTCAAAATGAGAAAATCACACAATTGTCAAGCACAAGGATGTTTTTTCAAAGGTTGCACACAACCTCTCCTGGGCATCAGGAGGGCTAGAGGACTCAAGACATCTCCGTCATCTCACAAAAGCATTTTAATAAGTCCAACCTCTTATTTTATAGAGAGCAACATAAATCCACCAACTGAACTCAGTTACGGCAGAGAGTGCAGAGCATAACTTCTGCCCATTACTACTATACAATGCTGTACAAAGGGAGTCATGTTTCTTTTCTGAATGTGAAAGTCCTTAGAGAGTCAAGGGCCCCAGACTCTCCTGCCTGCACCACATTCTCATTCTGCATCTGTATTTCCTGCTTGCTGGTGGCAGAATGCTAATTTCAAGTAATTTAAATGAAAGCTCCGCATAATGTGGCACCCTCATTTTATAAAACAAAAATGAGAGACAAGGAGCATGTAAGGGATGGCTAGGAGGCCGCGCCCCCAGCTTTCCATTACCGAACAGAGAATTACTAGCTATGCATGGTAACCATTTCCCCGCTCTGATGTTTTTGAATTCCGATCAGAGACATTACTACTGTTTCTAACTTTGTACCCTCTTTTGCAAGCTTTCACAGCCCCTCATTAAGCGCTGGGAAGGCTTCCTATCTGATGCCCGGCCAGGCACTGTCCTGTGGACACAATGCGCTCAGGTTATTAGCCTGATAGGCCCCATTCAGCAGGCGATCCTACAATTTCACTGATCATCATCTAGTAAAACTGGATAGCTGCCTTGCCCATGGCTTTTTCAGATTTATATAATTAACCAAAATTAGCTTGATGTTTAAAACACAATGCCAGCCTACTCATTTATTTTTGGAAGAACACTTTAGTGAACACAATGAGAGGGCCGATTTGGAATTGCCAACTTAAATTGTCAAAGTTTCCCTATAAAATTACTATACTTAAAAAATTCAAACTCCATTAAGGCAGACACCATTAAAAAGAAAACTATGTGGTAAAATAATGAGGTACCACATTTTTTTTCACTTTAGTTCACTAGTATAGTCAACTAAGTTCTGGTATAAAATACTGCACACAGTTCCCTGGGTGTGTATTATTAATACTACATAACGGTTTTGGTTACATAGCCCTACAAAAACATAGCATGCACAAAATAGCATGTATAAACTCTATCATTCAGAAGTTATTATTGTCAGACAAGAAGCTTTTAAAAAGTGCCACCTACATGCTAAACATTATAGTAGGGAGTAGAGAATACTTTGGGATAGACATTGAATTTTTTCCTACAACAGTTTTACTTACTTATATCAAAATTATCTTCATAATTGATCCATGAAAACATAATTAACTAACTACATTTTTTGTAAAGAGATTAAAAAACAGAAAGAAATAATTTCCATAAAATGAAAGTCTATAAGTGCCATGCAGAAAATTAAAATCTGGCTCCCCCAGCTATTTCTAGTTGCACAAAAACCAGTGGTATGAATTTTAGAGTTTCCCAGACCTTGGTTTGAATAATTTGAGGTAAATACAAACTTTTCTGTAGCTCAGTTTGTTTATAAGTAAGAGGGTGACAGTAACACCTACCTCCTAAGGACAGAGTAGTGCATGAACATCTTATTAACTGTGTGAGCATCACAAAGCCTGACATAACATCAGTGCCCTGTAACAATTAGTTCACTCATAATTCATTCATACATTCAATCAGCCAACATTAATTGAGCATGCCTAATGCCAGGCATTGTTCCACTGCCCATGTGGAGCTGTCATGCTACTAGGAATAATCAGAAAGGGTTTACTTGTGGCATAAATGCCAGTAAGTGGCCCCTCAGTCAACTTGTCCTCATGCTTCCATTCAGCACAGGGTTTCTGGGCTCCAGCCAATTGCGCTGGAAAGCAGAAAAGGTTGTTAAGATTTGAATCCTGCCTAGCTACTTTACTTTTCTCTCTTGTTCACTCTGTCTGCTCCTTTCTTTGCTTCTCTGGTTTACAACTGGGTACTTCAAATTGTGCCAAATCCTGGGGTCCTATCAGGAAGATGGCTGGGACGAGAAATGGGGTGTCTTTGGGAGACAGGTGTGTCAGCCCTGCCTAAATCAGAGCAGTTTCCTTTATCTGTTTCATGCCTTCTACTTAATATACTAGGCTTCTGGTGCAAGATTCTAGTGTGTATAAATACCTTTATTGCTAACAAAATGCTTGGGGAAGAGATAAAGATCACTGATTTAAAATAGGTCCCATTCTTTTATAAAAAACGTATTTTTATTGATTTCAGAGACAAAGGGAGAGGGAGAAATAGAAATATTAATGATGAGAGAGAATAATTGATTGGCTGCCTCCTGCACACCCCCTATTGTGGATCGAGCCTGCAACCAGGCCTATTCCCTTGACCAGAATTAAACCCAGGACCCTTCAGACCACAGGCCTATGCTGTATCCACTGAGCCAAACCATCTAGGGCTGGCCCACTCTTTAACAAGTCAATGTACATGAAAAGAAATGAGGGTGGGTTAGGGAAACAAGTATACTAACAGAAACTTACAAGACATAAAAACCAAATAGAATATATGGCTTGTGATTGGATCCTGGTGTGTACAAGTCTTCTATACAAGTAAAAAGGCATTTTTTAGACAACCATGGGAAATTTAAATGTGAACTGGGTATGCAATAATTAATAATTTTACTATGTATTATTATAATAGTACTAGAGGCCTGGTGCATGAAATTCATGCATTCGGGGGGGGGGTTCCCCCTCAGCCTAGCCTGCACCCTTTTGCAGTCCAGGAGCATTTGGGGGATGTCTGACTGCTGTAGAGGTGGGAGAGGCTCCCCCCACCAGCCTCTGCACTCACCAGCCATGAACCCGGCTTCCGGATGAGCAGTGCTCCCCGCTGTGGAAGAGCACTGACCACCAGGGGGCAACCTCTGTCCCCTGGTGGTCAGTGTGCATCATAGCAACTGGTCATTTCGCTGTTTGGTCTATTTGCATATTAGCCTTTTATTATATAGGATATTATGTAGAAAAACATGCTTCTTAAAAGATGAGTACTGAAATATTTAGAGATTAAAAACCATCATATTAGTAATGGCACCTCTAATTCTTACAGCCAAAAAAAAGATGACATAAATACAACAGTCAACAACAGTTAAATCTTGGTAACGAGTGTGCATGACATACTTCTGTTGACTTCCTGTAAATTTGATATATTTCATAAACGTTTTTTAAATGAGGTATACTCAATGCCTACTGAGCAATAAAATGATTTTTTCATCTCTATGTTATTTCCTTTCCTAGAACTTTGTATACTTACCTGCCTTTAACACTTGTCTACTTAAAAATTAAGTCAGTCAGCATTTTTATGGCAAGATGACACGTATAACAAATCAGCTTTCTAGGTTGACATCTACTCTTATGCCATTTTCTAACTAAGTTGAAGAATCCACATTATCTAAAGGCAAAAACGTGCTTTCTTCGATTTTGATTTTATTTCCAAAAAGTTATTTCCCCTGCAAATTATAAACCTATAACTACATTATGGCTTGGAACTTTTTTCTAATAATTCTAAAACAGTTTTAACGACTTGAGTCTTTATGTCAATAATTTCAAGTTTGCTCTACTATAAGGAAAAGAATATGGACAATATCCCAAATTCAACCTTTTGACATATTATTTTCCAAAGATGTATCTGTGCTTATGTTTTAGGAGATGAAATCTTAGAGGACTGCTCTTTATACTCTTTTTATATGAATTAGTTTACTATAATACTTTTTATATGTATTAATCTTACTTTTGAAGTTTGACAAAACATTTATATCTTTTCCTGTTACTATCGATATTTCACTATGTGACTGTCTATTAGTTGATAACCAATTTTTATTTGCAAGCATGTTTTATTCAATTCTCACCTGTATTTATACATAGTGAAGTGATTATACTTGACTTTTTTTCTTTGGCATTTTCACACTATTATTAGTGATGTTTAGTTAGTTTTTTCTTTACTTTCTTAAAATTTTTCAAAACATTGACTTTTCCATTGAACAAATACTACAGTAGCATTGCTATTCTCAACTTTACTTTGTAGTAATTCCAATGAAGTATTACTACATTCCTAGTAATGTATTTCTTTTCTCTATTTGGAGTAACCTTAATTTTCTTGAATATACTTTCTTATTACATTCCTATTTTTTTAAGTTGTCTTCTTTTGGTCTTTATTATATTCTATTAGCATTATTTCTGGCATTATATTCTATTACCACTATTTCATTTAGCACAGAAAGGATGAACTACTTCATTCATGCAAATCAGCTACCATTCTGATAGTGTCTGTAAGAAATCATTCCCGTTCTAGATTTACCTCTCATGTTTCTTAACTGAAATGCTGTCTGGCATGTATTAATGCCCACTAAACATCTGTTGCTTTATGTAATCATATTTTAAGAAGACAGGCATAAAATGTCATGTGTATACTGCTAAACCCTTATTATGATACACAACACTTTTTAAAAACGGATCTAAAAGAGAAAATTCTAATATTTTAAACAACATTTCCTGTACTAATTTATAAAGTTGGAAAGTAAAGATCTTCAATCCTTGTCCAAGAATCTTTACAGTCCAAAAGTAATCCATTCTGGGTTGGTGGCCAGGGTAGGAGGTTTCTCTCAGATTGTGGTTTGAATGAGGGTAAGGGATCAGAATAGAGAGAATTTAATATGGTCCTTTAAAAAGTCAAACACTGAGTTCCTAAGTGTATCCCAGCTCATAAAGATCTGTGGACTACTCAGGGCTGTTGCCAGACACTGAGCAGTGGAACTGGCCGTAACTTTGATAGGCTAGGTTAATGTCTATAGAAAAACTGTATTTGATGGATAACCTTTCAGAAGGAATCTATTTTATAATACTCTCTTAAACAAGAAATTCAAAGCTACTCAGTGACTTCTAGATACCAGGGCTATGATAGGTAAAGGGGATACGGAGATGATACTGAGTAACAGTTGAACGGATACTAAAATATATATTGATTTAGAGCTTTTGAAAGACTGCAGGATATGAAACAGAATAACAATTAACTTCATGATTAAAAGACCTTGAAAAATCTTAAAATAAGATCACTGAGCCCTGGCCAGGTGGTGGAGCATCGTCCTGTACAACAAAGGGGTTCAGGTTCTATTTCCAGTCAAGGCACAGATCTAGGTTGCAGGTTCCATCCCTAGCCAAGGTGTGTATGGGAGACAACCAATCAGTGTTTCTCTCACCTCTCTCACCTCTCTCTCTCTCTCTCTCTCTCTCTCTCTCTCTTCACCTCTCTCTAAAAATCAATGAACATGTCTTCGGGTAAGAATTAAAAAATAAACAAAAAGAACATTGGAACTCATGGCAAGCATTTCTGTTTTTTTTACTTCACTTACAATTTTAATGAAAAAAAAATTATACCCTTCTCTGGCAAATACAGAAAAAAAATATGTACATATATTATGCCATCTATAGCATACTATGCATATGAATATGTGTAATATATACTATATGGATATGTAATATGGATAATATCAGAACATTGATTATAGGAATATCAAACTAAATATAAACCCTTCTCAAACAAACAAACAAAACACGCACACACGTAAAACCACCCAACCAGTTAATTTATAACCATTCATTTATTAGATCAAATTCCTCCCTTGGGCATGTGCAGGAAAATGATTTTGTTATGGCCGTCCTCAGACCAAACCCAGTATCAGCATCCACTGAATAAAAGGGCAGCTCATCAAAGTGTGCTGTGAACATTTAAGAATCTAAGAAAAGATTGTTTGGGAACCTCTAGACACTGACTATTATCCCATAGGTGGGGCTTACCTATGGTAAGGTCCCTTCAGTGTTTATATGTGTTCTCTCCTCACGTCTACTACTGACCGAAAATGCCTTAACAATAAATGTTCACCTAACATGCTGACATTTTGAGTTACTTTCTTACAATCACAACTGGTACTGACCTCTACTCGGAGAGGGTTTGGTTCCGTGTGAGGGCTTCCTATGTCTGTCGTAAAGCAGAGAGTCTGGGATGTACACTCAGCATGTCTCAGAGGCAAGGAGAAGAGCTACACCCCTGACAGAGGACCCACTCACTGCCTCTAGTGAAGGAAGACGTCACTCTGGTGACCTACTTGTTAGATATCGTCATTTCAGATTTTCCAGAAGTAATGGTTACAAAAGACCTTGACCAACACATGGCCCTGGCTTGTTGGCTGCCCTGACCTGCATCAGAACAAAGTCCTCCCTATGTGACCTGGGCCCATCTTCAGCGTCATTCAGGATGCCTTTGGTACTCAAATCCGCTCTTCACAGAGAACCTTCCCCCAGATGCAGGATCTGGCCCTACTGGCTGTCCTCCTAGGTACCTGCACACTGTTTCAAAAACTGATCCAGTGAAATCACTGCTGGTTACGAGCCCCATCTCTTCAGGCAAACAGAACTAGATTCAAATGGAGGTGTCCCAGTGAGCAGTGTGCGAACTCGAATTAGACAAGTACTGGCTCAAGCCACAGCTTCCTCACCTGTAAAATGGGAGAGTGCCTGCTTTATAGTTTTGATGATTCACTGAGATAAATGCTGGCAGAGTACTAGGGACATGTTCAGCACTCAGTATTAATCTCCAGTTACATCTCATGCATTGGATAAGTCCTGCGTGGTAGTTCCATAAGTGAATTTCTGGTAATTTAATGTATATCATACATATAACTATGTGGTGTTTTCTTTTCCCATATACAGACAACCAGTGCATTGCTATTTTTTACAGTACAGGGTTTAAATGATCTGGAAAGAATTCAAACATATCATCACTTACTCCCTCACCAAATAGCCCTTGATCCTGTGTTCTACTGTAATGTAATGCAGCACCTAAACTGTGGATAATCTAAATTTCAAATTTAGTATTATATTATCTGTACCTTCATTCTAGTTCAAGACATCCTCTTAGAGCTGTTCAATTACATTTAAAAATGTTGCTTTGTAACACCATTAATCAAATGACAATAAAATAAGAAGTCTCATATGATTTAAATACTGACAAATTTATGAAATAGCTAAAAATCTATTTAAACATATCCACAAAAATGAAAACTATGAAAGATAAAAGAGAGAGAGAGGAAGGATCATGAACTTCTACCTGATTTTAGACCTCCCACAAAATGAAAGTTTATCTTTAAAATAAGATATACTGTAAGGTCATCTTTTCTGGAATGCGATTAACGTTTCAGATATGCTGATATAAGGGAAGAGAATCTGTAGAAAATACAGAAGACTGAGTGAATTAAGGACATTTAAGCATGAAAATAAGCACTGTCCTGAGAAATGCCCAAAATCCGTGGCCCTGACTGAAGATTGCCCGAATCAGGCTCTGGCGGTACCTAGTTTTCTCCGTCCTCATGCTAATTCCCTGTATGTGCCCTCTACTCCAGAAACTAAGCACACAGACCTTTCTGATATTTCTGGCCTGGGCCATTGTCCCTGTCAACTGTTCCATTTAGAATGCCTGCTCTTGCCATCTTTGGCTGTCAGAGATATTGCCTATCTTGTAAGGGCATGCCCCAGTGCCAGCAAACACCAAGACGGACAGGCTCTCTCTTGCTTACACCCTCACCCTGAATGCGTCTAACATGTGTCTACTCTCCTCTTAGACCCTAAGCTCAACAAGGACAAGAAATGGTCCTACTGACTAATTCATCTTCACTTCACCGCACCCCCAGCAGAGGCACTAGCTCAGAGCATCAGCAGGTGCGTCGGAGGCTGTTCTGCTTTCCCATGCCTCTTCCCATCTCCATAGGACTCAGGGCACACAGGCACTGCAGCCTATTAGGAGCTAGAAAAGGTGTATGTTTTCTTTCAGAATCAACCCATTTTCATCCAGAAATACAGCAGGCACACAAAACATAGCTCAATTTTGTTAAAGCAGAGGGATTCTTAATATGAGCTGATTTTAAAAAAAGAATGAAGTTGGTTCACCAAAACAGGGCTTGGCAGACCTTAGGATGAGCTTAAGAAGGTCACAAAATATCCTACTGGATTCACTTTCTCTTTACACCATTTATCTAAACAAACATCTATTATTTTAAAATATTATTTTGAAGGATGAAAGTAATATTTTTATTGTCAATTTACTTATCTATGCTTCAGCATCACTTAAGATGTTACTACATTTCTGGGAATTAACTCAAAAAGCCATATTCACAGTTATTCTCTAAGATCTATAAAAGATTCTAGATTGGATAAAACAAACAAGTAATACTTTACTTTATCCCATTATATTTAATAGTAGAAGAGAACACTGTCTAATTAGGATCTTTTATTTGTTTTCTTTCTTCACACTGAGAACATTATACCTTCATAATCACATAATCATTGAAACCAAATGACTTCATTCTTAAGAAAACGGGATTGTTTTTAATGATGCACTGTCTTTATGACTTCAATATGCTCAGTAGTGATCCAACCAATTAAAAAAACACACATGTGCCTATAACAAAAATGGAACAACATATGACAGTTTCTAACATCACAAATAGAAGGGGGTCTGAACCAGCTGCCCATTTCATTGTATGCACAGAAACAACTGAGCAGCAGGGTGAATATTTTTATAGGTGGCTATTACTCTAAATAACCTAAGCATTAGATCAAGTACACACAAAATATAACTTCACAATACGGGGAGTTAGGGGTTTCATTGTAGCTATATTGATCTTACAGTTGTGATATTGTACTATAATTCTACATAATGTTACAACTGGGGACATTCAGGATCTTAATTAATTCTTACAGCTACATGTGTATCAATTATCTCAATACAACTTAAAAATAACTTAAAAAATAAAATTTAAGTGACATTAAAGGCAATGATTACAGGCAGATTTACACTTCCTCATACATAAATGCAAAGGACATTTTCTTTATTTTACTATATAAGACCAGATACCACCTGAATATATTTATTTAGACACACTATCCAATACAGTAGCCACTAGCCATATTAAACCAAAATAAATTTTAAAAGCTGTTATTCAGTAGCACTAGCCACATTTTACATGCTTAGCAGCCATATATGGCTAGTGACTGCTATAGAGAGTAGCATGAAATGACTGTTTTATACTATGGCACAAGTAAAACAAATTTTTCTACTTCACCTTCCTTTACACTAGTACATTATACTTTAATATTGAGAATAAATACAGGAAGAATACTAACCAAAAAAGAAAACTGAGTATCTGTTAAATGAAAACTTCTGGGACACAGGATTTTTGATTTTAGTGAACTCGAGAAAGTATGATTTCACTTTAAGATGTACACCGAGGATTTGCTGACCTGGAAGTATTTTGTCATCACTTTCTATGCAACATGTCCACACATTATTTCACTTATAATAACTTAAATATGAATTGGAAATATGTGCCAACACGGATTTTGAGCCAGCGGTGCTCAGTGTGTCTGTCTGTCCTTCCTTTGTTGGTGGTTTGATGGCAATGGTGAAGGCAACACCCATAGCTCTTGTACCAGAAGGGGCCCCCTCCCTATTCCTGCCCTAACCTTTTATAGTAAGTAAGTTATTTTCAACCTTTTTCATCTCATGGCACACATAAACAAATTGCTAAAATTCTAGGCACACCAACACGTAATTATTTTTTGCCAATCTGACAAAAAAAGAAAAAAGGTATAATTTTGATTCATTCACACCAGATGGCTATTGCTATGTTGGCTGTCATTTTTATTTTTTTAACAATCTAAGGGAAAAGAGGCTGGTGACTCTGACTAAAGAGTCAAGTATTTCATGTTTTAAAAATTATTGTGGCACACCCTTTGCAAATCGCTGCAGTAAGTCAGTGAAATATCTGTACTTGTAATTCTTGAGGGAGGATATTACAGTATTACAGTATTAAAAGTCATCTATAAAAGTTTTCACAATTGAGAAGGGGGAATTCATATACTTTTTTAAAGAGGCAAAATTTCCTAGATAATATGAAACAAAATTTGAGGAAAGAGAACAAATACTGATTCAGTTCTAAAAGGATGAAAGCCTGGGAGAATAAGTAGAATAAATTTCCTAGTAATTTACCTATAAATTGACTGACTACACCAAAACAAATTGTGATCAATTTGTACAAAATTCTGTACCCCTATTTTCAGACTCATTATGTCCCTTGGTAATCAATGATTATGCATATTTACAGCTCTATGAAACTTCCTTGAAATCAGGGTCTCTGCTGAATTCATTTCTGAATCCATCTCTACTTCCCCTTCTCCAACAGGCTGAGTAAATTTTCAAATAAATAGATTATTCCTATATCTTCGGAAAGTCTATAATGAATAGTCCTCTAACACAGTGGTTCTCAATCTGTGGGTCATGACCTCTTTGGCAGTCGAATGACCCTTTCAAAGGGGTCGCCTAAGACCATCCTGAATATCAGATATTTACATTATGATTCATAACAGTAGCAACATTACAGTTATGAAGTAGCAACGAAAATAATTTTATGGTTGGGTCACAACATGAGGAACTGTATTTAAAGGGCCAGAAGATTGAGAACCACTGCTCTAACATATCCTCACATTTAAAAACTTACTATTAACTGGACACAAAATTTTGCTGCCTTGGTAAATCATAACAACAAGGCCCAGTGCATGAAATTCATGCGGGGGGCGGGGGGGGGGTTGTCCCTCAGCCCAGCCTGCACCCTCTCCAATCTGGGACCCTTGGGGGATGTCTGACTGCTGGTTTGACATCTGGCAGTCAGACATCCCTCTCACAATCCGGGACTGCTGGTTCCCAACCACTCACCTGCCTGCCTGATTGCCCCTAACCCAGGGGTGTGCAAACTTTTTGACTCGAGGGCCACAATGGGCTCTTAAACTGGACCGGAGGGCCGGAACAAAAGCATGGATGGAGTGTTTGTGTGAACTAATATAAATTCAAAGTAAACATCATTACATAAAAGGGTACGGTCTTTTTTTTTAGTTTTATTCATTTCAAAGAGGCCAGATCCGGCCCGCAGGCCATAGTTTGCCCACAGCTGCCCTAACCGCTTCTGCCTGCCAGCCTGATCACCCCCTAATCACTCCCCTGCCAGCCTGATCGACACTTAACTGCTCCCCTGCCGGCCCAATCGCCCCCAACTGCCCTCCCCTGCTGGCCCGGTCGCCCCCTACTGCCCATCTTGTGGTGGCCATCTTGTGTCCACATGGGCATGATGGTCAATTTGCATATTAACTCTTTATTATATAGGATTCTGAAATATGACAAAATACAAAGCAGTAGAGTTTGAATCCCCCTGTGGGAAAGTAATAGATCTCATTTTCAATGTTTCTCATTCTTTCAGTCATGGATTAGAAAGGATAACATTAAATGTTTAAATCCCCCAAATAAGGAAACACATTAAAGAAGGAAGTTTCTATTTTCCAATAAGTTCTAACAGATGGCTTCCAAACACATACCATAGATTTAAATGTATAATTTCACCCTATAAATATGCTGCAAAACATTAAAAATAGATTATAGCACACATATGCCTTATGGGGCAAATGAAAAGATAAAAGGAATTTTGTAGTGGGTAAGCTCCTAGTTAAGAGATAATACTTGTTTACAACCGTGTGTCCCTTTTAATAGAATTAATGGATTAAATACAACAGCTTTATAAATAACATTTAAGACTATCTCCCTAGTTTACATGTTAATATCCTAACAGTATAAGAGAAAAGGCTTTTCACTTTAACAAAAATATTTTTATGACAGTTTGTGGTTTTTTTAATTTAATTTTTTTTCTCTTTCTACCTCATTATAAGGAACCAAGTTATATTCAGACAGTAGGAACGTTCATTGTTGTAACATTTTAGGTAAGAAATGCAAAAAGATAAAACTTGGCAAAGAGAAATGACAACTACTTTGAAGGAATTTTCCTACATAACATGGTTTTGTGGAATAATCTCTAGGGGCAGTCATTTTTTGTGATTTCAGACCTAACATTGCAGTTTAAACATATTGTCTATTAGAAAGTGAGCTAGAAATCAATTGCTATTCTGTATATTTCTATTGTACTTTATAATTTTCAACATAATTGCCTGAAGTATTAACTTACTGATTCGTATGAGGATGAAATGAGATTGGTGGGTGACATCTGACAATGGAGACTCAGAACACGAGAGATGTGTGCATGACACCGAGGATCTACTAAAATATCTCTTATACCAAAATCACTAAGAAATTGTACTTTACGAATGCCCTTAGATACAAAGCACTAATCAAACATACGTGGAATTTTGCTTCAGGAGCTCACGTTTATATTTATTTAATATGCAAAACTGTCTATAAACTTGCAATTAATTACCTTAAAAAAGGTAATATATACTAAAAACGCCTTGTTTCCCAATTGTTTTACATTTTACTCTATCAAGTATGGTGAGAATACTATGTAAGTATAGTAAGTATTTAGCATCATTTCCCAAGTTCACATTCAATAACATCCTATCTGTCACTTGCAATTGGTCTTGGTGGGAGTATTCACACCACAGACATCAGCAAACACTAGAAGTTGGGGCCCTTCATCACCTCCCTGCCCCACCCCAGGAAGCCAGTTGCTAACATTTACCAGCACAGTGCTAATTGTCTGTCTGACTATATTATGCTGTAAGCTCAGCACCTAATACAGTGCCTGGCACACAGTAGGCACTAAAATACTGTAAGAAAACGAATTTCTCTGAAAGTCCATTGCAAAAGTGTACCAAGAAGACAGAAACTGCAGAACTATAATGTATTCTCACTTGACAAGTCACATACAGTTTTATATGGTACTCTGCTGAATAATGTCACATTAATTCAAATAAATGTCTCATAAAATGATGATTCAACTTAGCTACAGCTGGCATTTTTTCCAAACAAATAATCATACTTTTAAAATTAACATATTACTCCCTCAGAATTCGATTTAGTATTGCATTCAGCAAATTTATAAAAAGGCTTTAAAAATTTTAAAGCACATAATTTTAGTTAGAGATCTGTAGCACAATGAAATATTAGAGAAAACCATTTTAACTGTTGGAATGGTTGGCTTTAAAGTACTAGAAGCTGTGAGCATAGACAATAAACGCATCATTAATCCACGACAAATAAGATTAACACTTTTCAACGGCAATAAATACTAAATTGTCCTCTTAATTGCTTGTTTAAATGACCCTGGACTCTTTTACCAACTGCAAAGAATAAGCCATACCAAAATAAGATAAAACAGGTTGGATAATTTACCGGAGTTAGGAAATGTGTCAGTCCTTAGAAAGTCTTTGGGCTGCAATCCAATAACCTTTATCTTGTGAGTAGTAAGCAGATTTACGACAATGCATTAAAAAAAATAACTATAGCCCTAGCCGGTATGGCTCAGTGGATACAGCGTTGGCCTAAAAAGTCCCAGGTTCGATTCCGGTCAAGGGAACATGCCCGAGTTGCGAGCTCAATCCCAGTAGAGGGTGTGCAGGAGGCAGCCAATCAATGATTCTCTCTCACCATTGATGTTTCTATCTCTCCCTCCCTCTCCCTTTTTTGAAATCAATAAATATATATACATATTAAAAATAACTATAAAACATGATCACTTTTAACATGCTTAGTCCTGAAAAACTTCAAATCTGTAATAAGTCCATCTCACTCAGTACAAGCTTTAATATATAAAAATATTTTAACCTGAGGGACAACAATAATACGCTTTGGTATGGTTCCTACTAGACCTTGCATCAGTTGAAATTTTTTCAATCTACATTTTGTAAACTAAGAAGAACTAGTAAAATATTGTTACTGTAAATAAAGCAAATGCTAAAATCCTTCTAACTCCAAGGACAAACCTGCAAGATAGATTATCGTTGACCCCATTTTAAAAATGAAAGAAAACTGAACTTCAGTGGCTTTTCCAAGATGACACAGGAAGGTGGGAAACTCGGTCCCAGGTTTTGGTTCTGAATTCTCTGCCCTTTCCACTATATTCCGCTGAGTTTTCAAATGTACGTCATATGCCAGTTTTAAAATTTCATTTGCTTTGACCTTCCTTACCTGCTGCAGCCTGGCTTTCCCTCTCCTGTATGCATCCTGTCTTGCAAAGACGGCAAACACACGTTCAGAAAAAGCAATTTTCTTGCAAAGCTCAACAGAAAAAAACGAACATCCCTGAGCCTTCCTTGCTCGCACACACTTGCATGTTTTATGAAAAAAGGCTAACATAACTGTGCCTCACATTTCTATCAGGAAAGCAAGTGATGGGTCTCACTGACAGCAGCGGCAAGTATTCCAGCTTCTACTTGAAAGACGTGTATTTAATTGTAAGATCAAGTGCATGGTATTGCCATTCCAATCCTGACTAAAGAGTCTAACCCTCATGAGAGAAAAGAAAAATGGATTCAGTTAAAAGGCACAACAAAAGGACTACATGGGGAAAGCGATCTTCAAAAGTAATATGACTGCGTAGTTTGAGGAGGAAATGAAAAAGAGCAAGTGTGACATGAGGAGATGCAGCAGCAACCTGACCACACGCCCCCAGAAACCACAGCAGCATCAGATCAAGTCACTAATTTCAGCACAATATTAAAGTTTGGGTTTTTTGTTAGTTCTGTGGACAATACCATCATTCTTTCAGATACATAATCATGCTTAAAATATGATACCTTTCTATAGTTAAGAGCTTCATTCAGTCTCCATGAAAAAGGTGTTGCAAGCTTCTGTGCACATAGCTTTAGAGGTGTTTTCCCATGAGTGGTCTGCTTGGTATACTATATTTTACATTTATAGATACAAAGTACATAGTAATAAAAAGTAAGTACCTGAAGACCTTCATTCGATACAGTACTTTAATAAAATACCATAAAACTACCTGTGTGCCCATATAGTATACATAATTGATGTTATTAATCACTTGCAAATGGTTTTGTAATTTCCTAGAATGAACTCATTTTGAAAGTATCTAATGTCTACATTGGTTCTGAGGTGAAAACTAAGTGTCTGACTTCCTAATAATCCAGAAGATTTTCAAAGAATAATTAAAATCCAAAAGCCTTCTATTACATCTCATATAAATTGCAAATTCTACACCTATTTCTGATATCAAAGTAAATTACCATAACATTCTTATAACTAAAAAACAGGCAGGCAATCACACAGAATCTTTAACATGGTAAACAATTTGAGTGTTTCCATCTAAATGATGTAAAATCTCTGTTATACAAAATCTAACAGTGAAAACAGTGTTCTGCAAACATCATGCAATAAAAGATGATTATTTTAGTGTAGAAAACCCTGATTCCCCATAATTCAGGCAAATTGAAGTTTTAAGTAACCAATGCTCTGACAGTATCAACGTGACTATGAGTATTTTTACAAAGCAGTTTTGCAGTGTCATGGGCCAGCGTTCTCTGTCCTCTGGCATCAGGACTCACTATCTACTCACTCTGACCTGCCAATCACTCCCAAAACTCCACAGGGTCTTCCCAGGGTTGGCCATCCCCAGCTCTTAGCTACTCAGTCATCCATTCCATAGCTAACCACAATCACTCTAGGTCAGTGGTCGGCAAACTGTGGCTCGCGAGCCACATGTGGCTCTTTGGCCCCTTGAGTGTGGCTCTTCCACAAAATACCGACTTCTGCGCATGGGCCACGAAGTTTCAATCGCACTGTACGTGCGCACCCGCACGTGGTATTTTGTGGAAGAGCCACACTCAAGGGCCCCAAAGAGCAGCATGTGGCTCATGAGCCGCAGTTTGCTGACCACTGCTCTAGGTGGTCTGAAGTTGTCACTGTGCCTGAGCCCACCTGTCATGCAAAATTATCTTCAGTGTCCCCTCAGAACTACTATGTTCAGTTGTTAGTATTCCAATTATCCAACACTTAAACAAAACCTGAGCAAGATAAAAATAAACTCTTCTGGAAAGCCCTAAACTCTTTACTTTCTATCTAACCAATAAATGCTGTTTCACAACGATGTTCCCAGGTTGTAAGATTCTGTAACACCTTCGGAATACTTTTTCTTTTTCTTTTTTTAATTAAAAATTTTAATGTTGACATTCTTGCTGATGTACCCCATTTCTCACCCTTTGTCCACTTTCAACAATCCCCACCTCCCTCTCCCTTGGCCTTCACCACATTATTGTCTGTGTCCATAGGCTATGCATATATGTTCTTATATGTTCTTTAGATAATCCCTTCACCTTCTTTAGCTATAGTTCCTGGAATAAAAAGTCAGTGGATGGAGATCAGTGCTACATTGGATATATTTGAAGAGAAGTGGAAAGACTTGGAAATGGCACTGAGTAACGTATTCAGAATAGAGGACTGAGGGAAGAAAGGATGTAAAAATAAGAATGTTCCATGTATCCATGCTCTGGTTCCATTTTGTTCACCAGTTTATTTTGTTCATTCGATTCCACATACTAGTGAGATCGTATGGTATTTGTCTGTCTCTGACTGGCTTATTCCACTTAGCACAGTACTCTCCAGGTCCATCCATGCTGTCATAAAGGGTAGGAGTTCCTTTGTTTCTCTTTACAGCCATGTAGTATTCCACTGTGTAAATGTACCAAAGCTTTTTTAATCCACTCACCTGCTGATGGGCACTTGGGCTGTTTCCAGATCTTGTAAATGACGCTGCTGTGGACACAGGAGTGAATATATTCTCTCTGATTGGTGTTTTGGAATTCTTAGAATATATTCCCAGAAGTGGGATATATCTTTTAGACAGTTCCATTTTTAATTTTTTGAAAAAATTCCATATTGTTTTCCACAGTGACTATACCAGTCTGCATTCCCACCAACAGTTCACTTGGGTTCCCTTTTCTCCAGTCCCATTTGTTTATCTTTTCCTGTGTTTCCCTTGTCCTCAATACAAGAACCTAAAAACTGGTTCTTTGAAAAGATAAATAAGATTATTAAACATGTTTTCTTCATGAAGCTTATAGGATGTTTTGCTTTTATATAACTGAAAAGCAATGCTTAGAGTATGTAAGTTGTGTTACATCTATAAAAAAGTTTTATAATATATACTTTAAAAAATTCTTACTCTTTGACTTTACAATCACCTTTTTTTAAACTTTGAAATTCATCTTAAAGTGTCAGAATTCGATGAAGATTGAAGTACTAATATGCACATTATAGAAGTTGTATGAGAAGGGAAAAAAATATGAACCTGAATCCTACCTAATAAAGAGGGAATATGCTAAGTGACCCTCATGCCAGCACAAAGATGGCGGCGCCCACAGCCAATAAGGAGGAAATATGCTAATAGATTGCCCCCCCCTCAAAGATGGTGGCGCCCACAGCCAATAAGGAGGGAATATGCTAATGCTGCCAAGCCCTCAAAGATGGCGGTGCCCAGACCCCTCAGCCCTGCTGGGACCTTGCAGCATGCCTGCCTCCAGAGTCCCCTGTCCCTTCAGCTCCCCAGCCACCCGGGGTCAGCCCAAGGCGTAGGCAAGGCTTGGATGGCGGCTGCCCAGCCACCCAGAGCCGCCCAAGGCTCAGGTAACCAGGGCTGGCTGAGGCTTGAGCTGCCGGCAGTGGCTGCAGCAGAGGTGTGAGGGGCCTCACCTTCCACCCCTGAGGGCTCCCGGACTGTGAGAGGGGGCAGGCCGGGCTGAGGGACCCCCCCCCCTCCAGTGCATGAATTTTCATGCACTGGGCCTCTAGTAGTCAATAAAAGAAAACTTAAACATACTATAATATAGGCTAGCAGTTGCCAATCTTTTGGACCTCACAGACCAGAAGTCGTCCGCAGACCACCTGTTGGTGATTGCTGGGGCTATAATCAAACACTAAAAATATTTCCCATATTAAAAATGCTTACAATATGGAAACTAAAAAAAGCGGAGGAGAATATATATATATATATGCCTAACATGCAAAGTCTCCCCTCGGGAGTATTACGGACCAGGAGTTTGATCGCTTGCTATGATGTGCACTGACCACCAAGGGACCTCATGAAATAAAGGAAGGCCTGACTGGCAGCTGCTAGGGACCCTACCCGTGCATAAATTTCATGCACTGGGCCTCTAGTTAAAATATAAAACATGATCACAAAACAAAAAAAAACATGATCACACTTATATTCAACTAGAGGCCTGTTACACAAAAAGATTCGTGCAATAGGCCTGGGTCCTGGGTGCCGGAGGAAAACCGGTGCCGCTCCGGCCAGAGCTGCCTTCACAGCCCTCGCTGCTCTGGATGGAGCTGCCTTCAGTTTTTCCTCCCCCACTTCATGCTTACGTATGCAAATTAACCGCCATCTTTGTTGGTGGTTAATTTGCATATCTTGGTGATTAGCCAATGGGAGGCGTAGTGAAGGTATGGTCAATTTCAATTGTTGTCTATTATTAGAAAGGATACTGCATTGTGTACACACACACACAGAGAAAAGTTTAGAAGGAAATATAGGAAATATTCATAGTGGTTGTCTCTGGTGTGGTTGAATAATACTGGTTTGCTTAATCTTTAGTTATATATATATTTATATAGTTATTGTGTACAATAATTAAAAACAAAATACATTTATATATTTATAGTGAGACCTTATTTTTATCCCCTCTTTAAGGGGGGAAATTAGAGTATTTAGTTTTGGGGAAGCCATGACCCATGTAAATGTAGTTTTAATTTTCTGTACACAAATTTCTGTAAGATGCTGACTTAAAACCAGTGCCAATTTTAATGGAACCTAAGGGACAAATATTATCTTATACATTTTTACAAAAAGGACAAGGTGGAGAAATTGGTGTAATTCGACATATAAAGTTATCAATCAGAATTTAGAGAAATACAAATCAGTAAGTTTTTATGAAATTCACTCTTTCAAACTGTTTTATGAAGTAAATTTTTATAATTAGCTAAATGTATGCTTAGAGTTACATAGGTTCTTATTTATGGATGTGACTCCAATTTCATACTATACATTTATACTATTTTAGATAACATGTGTTTAGGGCTGCAACATTCATTCTACTTCCAACAATCTGATTAAATGTTCTTTATTAATATTTTTAAAGAAAAATTATAGATTTATTAAGGTGTAAGAATTTATTGACTTAAGACTAAAATTTAATCTATATAATTATTAGAAAGATTATAATAAAATATAGTTATTTGAGTGAGGGAAATGTACTTTAAAATGTCCTAGTATAAAAATTAAGACAATTCCAGCTTATTAGTTTCTTCATAACTGCAATAATTCAACTAAATATAACTGAAACATGTTACTTTGAACCTATTTTGAGCAGCTTACAAAAAGGTAAGTAGCTACAAAAAAAAATACAATAGCATAGTTGTAATACAATAGCAGAGAGGGAGTGTGGAGTTTGAGGATGATAAACAGAAACAAGGCAAATAATGACCTCAAAGGAAAACATATTTAGTTATATTTGTCCTTGAAAGATGCATCATAAATCATTTAGGCATTATTTTGAATAGATGGACAAATGGAGAAGTGTTATGGTAAAAATAAAAACCTGATGAATCTTTAGAAAAGCAAAAAAAATAAAATTACATCTCATTTTTGCAAAAATATTCCATCTCAAGGTTTTTCTACACATTTTATCAATTAAAATGTCTGCATTTGTTTCCATTTCACTTCCAACCACTACACAGCTCTAACAAGAACGAATCTAAATCCCAGTGCAGAATGACACTAGCTGGCGAGACCAGTATAGCCCACCGTCCCATTATCATCTCATAGGATGCTCTATTATCAACCAGAGAAAATACTGCAAACCTGAGAGATTAGCTATCTTTAATTGGATGAAGAATAACCCTACCTGCCATAACAACTATTGTAGAACTCTTTTTTTCTTTTTAATTGCCACAAGCCAGCAAATTAAAGACATAGCAAAATACCTGTGCCAAACACCAGTGTTATTTCAAAATGCACATGAGTATGAGAGAGAAAACAGTATCATATTGCAGGGACATCTACAGATTAGGAATCATCTGAATAAGTATCACTGACCAAGATAATTCTCTAACACAAGCACTGCGAGGCGTGCCACTGTGACTAAGCAAGGAGGGCAGGTGCATGTGTGCCAGCAGGAAGTCATGACATGTGAAGTACAGGAACTGCATGAAATCTGGGTGTCCTCTCATGACAGTAGAGGTGGAGGTTTCATACGTGTGATGGTCAGTTATCAAGTGTACTACAGCATAAAAAGGGTAAGGTCAAAACAGACCAAAAACAATAGATAATTTATGCATCTGGGAGAGAGAACGCAGACTTTTACTATTGCTGTTAAGCAAGAAAGCTTATAGCAAGTGGTAACAGAAGTTTTCTACAACGAAAGTGTCAACAAAACCAAATATTTCCCCTACCTATGTAATAACCAGAGCAAATGATTAATTATCTTTTCACATATGCAACGGTGAACCCTTACAGTAGGAGATGCTACCTAAGATCTTGTTTTGTTTTGCCTGTTAAGTAAGAGATACACATATACACACGTATTAGTTTGGCTGCATTTATCAAGATTCTATAAATTTCAGTTTTCTTTATTTTGTTCAGTGAATCATACCACTATTAACAAGTCTGTGGACAAATAAGTTTGATCCTCAAAAACACACTTGATTTTTAACTTATAATTCAGTTTAGATATGGACGCTAACCAGCAAGACCACCAACTCAGGTGGTCATAAGAACTACAGACGTTGCATTTTTTAAATATTTTTTCCCCAAAGTATCTGTATAAGCTTTATGTGAAGCTTCAAGTTTGCCAGTGTCAGTATTTCAAGTTGAGAGAGTTCTTTATAGAAAAACACAGCTAGGAATTGGTGCAGGTAAGGGTTGTATTATCCATTATTTTTGTTGCTTTAGTATGCAAGCTGTCAATCTTTGAAGGACTTGTGCTTCTCAGGTGTTACTTTTTTTCTTCAGAGATTGAAGGATTTGCACACCAACTGTTTATGTAACATAGCGATTTAAACAATACATTTAGAACAAGGACTGACAACGTTAAACTGTGATGGGGATGCTTCACCACTCCTGACAATGTTTATCTTTCCTGGAGGGAGTGAGAAATCCCACTGCCTAATGCTTACACCATTTACAGTTAAATTTCTTCTAAAAGGATGTCTGCCTTGTAAATTAATACAAGAGCAAAAACAATCAGGAGAAGTAAGAGCTCAGTAATATAATACAAGCTTTAGTAATACCACTAAAATACATTAAATTTATAAAACATAGTGGATCTAAAATACTACCTTAAATATTTCTTTCCAGATATGCAGAAGGTCCTCGAGTAACATCATTTCTTTATGACACTGATGAGATGCCACAGGAACTTAACTCCTATTTATGTCAATTAGCCTGTGGTAACATTGGCTTTGTTATGCATGATTTCACTTAAAGTCACAGAAACTCATGGATAATGTTAAGTGGGGTCTTGCTGTACCATCTAAGACAAGTCCACAGCTGAATAAGAATCTTTGATAATTAAGTTCTAGATTTTCAAGTCTACATAAAGAGAAGCTACGTAATGGGAATAAATTTAAATTAAAGTGAAAAAGATGTCAGTGGGGTTCGGGCAATAATCTTCAACATCAATGTAGCTCAATTAGGAATATATTTTTAAAAAGCTAATTTCCTCAATTTTAATTCATGTTCATTAGTAAGATACAGCTCCATTTCTGAAAGTTCAAAAAGTGGACAGGAGAAGAAGTATTTTTAAAATTTAGGCTCTGTAGTTAATTTTGTTTAGGATATATGAATCTTCAAAATTCAAGTTCGACTTTGTGTAGCCCCAATCTAAAAAATATCCTAATCATGCACTCTTCAAACTCACCACAGTGGTTCCTCAGACTGCTGTGAGATCCTGGGTGCTATTACTTATAATCAGGAGCATACTATGGAGCATACTGATGGATTCTGGAAGGCTGTTCTTCCCCGCAGTCAATAATCAGCTGACAGCTTCCAGGCACTGGAGCTCCCCAAGTCCCTTCTGTGGTTCCCTTCTGCTGATTTTACCAAAGAGAGTGGATTTTACCAAAGAACCATGGGGCAGGAATGGATGGGTGCCTGGATAAGGGGCAAGGTGAATGGGTTCTGCCACAGAAGTCAAATAAAACGTGTTCTTGCTACTGTTTGTCACATTAGTATCACCAAACAGAAAAAATAGTTTGGGCTCGTCGCTCAGCACAGGTGTAACCTCCTAGACTTCACTTTCCCTCTCCATTTCCTTGCTATTTGCGTTCTCACAAACACACTCTCTTACCCCCATGCAGAGCTGCACAGCTTAGCCACATGGTAAAGGCAACCTGTTTTCCCACCCGCAACTCCTAAAGCCTCTTTTTTCTTGTGGGGGGATTTTGGTCTTTGCAGTTGTCTTTTCTTGCCTTGATACCATGCCCCAGCGTGTCCTTTTCCAGAGGCAATAGTGGGGGCCCAGAGCGATGGGTTTTTATTTCAACACTGGCTTCCTGCCAGGGCTCTGCCACTCGGAGGGAGGGCTGCATTTGCTACAGAAATGACTGAAGTGACAAGGAAGGAGGTGGCAGCAGCTGTGGGAGGAATGAATTGTTCTACTTCCGTGTCTGCTTGCAGAAACTAACCCTGCATGGAACAGTGGCATTAAGGGGTGCAGATGGGAAGATTCTATTTCCAATCACAGGAGGGTAGAAGTCAAAGGAAGAAGAATCAGCTTCCAGGAAAGAGGAACATTCCTGTGGCACAAAACAGACCTGCTCCTCACCTAGCACTCTACAATTTCTCTTGCTTGCAAAGTGGACACATCATGTGTGTCAAAGGGGAGAAAGACACAAAGCCATTGCCCTGCCTTTGAAGTTGGTCCTTCCATCTTCCCTTATCTTCCTCTACCAAAGAAACAGCAATGATGACCAAATTGAGAGAGTGAAAGAGAATGAGAGTAGATCTCCTCATCCCCAAAAAATATAAGAAAAAAAAGGCTTCTTTCCTAAGTAAAGGCAACAAAGCTACTTGTCCTCAAAGTTTAGGAATTATCGACACAGCCAATCCAGATTCATAAATTTGCATCCTGTAGTCTGAACGGTAAAGAGGGCATCACTGAATCAGAACTCCATTCTCAATTCACAAAGGAAGAAACTTACAACAGCTTAACATGTCACCAGTGAACCAGGGGCTGTGCTGGCTCAGGGAATTTATCCAAGGCCTCACAGTCAATACATGGTGATTCCAGATGCATTCTCTGTTATTTCAAAATCTCACTTTAGCCTGGCTGGTGTGGCTCAATGGTTGAGCAACGACCTATGAAACAGGAGGTCACAGTTCGATTCCTAGCCAGAGCACATGCCTGGGTTGAGGGCTGAATTCTTAATAGGGGGCATGCAGGAGGCAGCCAATCAATTATGTGCTAAATCTTACTTTAGCACATAATCTCAAATAGTCTCCAACCATACTTCTGCCAGATTTCTTGATTATATAATTAGTTTTTATGTTATCCCCTTTCATTCACAATACCATAGAAATTTTAAACCCCTGGATTTATAAAAGACTAGAGTCCCGTGGTCGGCAAACTGTGGCTCGTGAGCCACATGTGGCTCTTTGGCCTCTTGAGTGTGGCTCTTCCACAAAATACCATGTGCGGGTGCACATGTACAGTGCGATTGAAACTTCGTGGCCCATGCGCAGAAGTCGGTATTTTGTGGAAGAGCCACACTTAAGTGGCCAAAGAGCCGCATGTGGCTCGCTAGCCGCAGTTTGCCAACCATTGGACTAGACAATAAAATGAAGAGATGAAGGTCTATCAGAAGCCAAAATTGCCAACACCTTCAGAGGCCTGGGTGAATGAGGACCACCAGCCCTGTGTCCCATCCAATTTCCAATCCTGAGAACAGTCAGGATTTCTTCCCTTACATTGCCTCCAGAGTTCATACTTCTTGGTTCTAAAACTTTCATGTCCCTTTCTGCCACAATACCAATTTAGTAACACAAGAGATTTCTCAGATAAATGGTAATCCTATATAATAAAAGAGAAACATGGTAATTGGCGTACGATGATACCCTTTTCATTGGCTAATCAGGCCTATATGCAAATTAACTGCTAACTCAGATGGCAGTTAACTGACAACAAAATGGCGGTTAATTTGCATATGTAGGCACAATGCAGGGAGGCGAAAGGGAAAGCAGGAAGAAGCCCCCTGCCACTGA
>NW_006295491.1:4871165-4911281 GCF_000327345.1 Myotis davidii | reverse complement strand
TCCCCTGCCCAGGCCTGATGCCTGGGCCAGAGGCATCAGGCCTGGGCAAGGGGCCGATCCTGCGATTGGAGATTGATGGGGGTCAATGCCTGAGGGCTCCCAGTATGTGAAAGGGGGCAGGCTAGGCTGAGGGACACTCCCCCTCACCCCCACCCAGTGCACGAATTTCGTGCACCGGGCCCCTAGTATTTTAAATAAAATAGAAAGGAGGTAGTAAGATAACCTCTATTTGCTGGACACCTACCATGTACCCAGCAGCACACTCGTAGATTTAAGCAAGCCAAGCTCAGGCGACTCTTGAAAAACTAGAAAAACCTACAGGTGAGGGAACTGTGGTTGAGAAAGTTTAAGTAACTTGCCTAAAGTAGTGAAGACTGGATTTGAAGTCTGACCAATTCTAAAGTCAGTTATTCATTCAATTAACAAAAGGGATTATTAAACTTAAATTAAATCTAAAGATTAAAATTCAATGAAAATTACTGAGTGATTCTTAAATGAATTTTAGTCTGTTAACTGGGAAAAGTTTTACTCAACTCTTTTACTGTAACCTGATACCTACCAGTAAGCCAAAAAGTGGTGCTTAGTAGCTTTTTACTCTGTGATCACCTGCTACCTTTACATGTTTGGCTACAGACCATCTCTTATCTATTTGACAAGGCAGACAGACTGTGTTCCCACCATGTCAAGATTTCTGCAATTCTAATTTGAGGGAAAGTTTTTTTAAAAAAATGGGTAATTTGGTTGAAAACTCAATGGTGAGTTTCTAAAGTTAATCTCTCATTATCTAAAATATATTACGGTGTTAATGTAAGTGGAAAAATGACTATGCCTCTTAGCACCTACAGGTGCTTTTCATCTTCATAAAATTTGGCAAATATTAGCTAATTAATCCTAGTGAAATCCCCACAATACGCATGAGGTCAGATTCCTTCTCAAAAGGCATTTATAAACTAGACAAGTTGTGGTTTCAAAATTTATGAGGTCCTCGGCTCAAAAAACATGATGAAATGCAGCCGCAGATTCACAACTGGCCCATTTAAGTCCTGATGAAATAATGAGCTCCAGCTCATCAGTTTATCAGCCAGTGTTTCACGAGGTTCCACTGGGCTATCCTCCCCCCACCCCCACCCTCACCCCCGCCTCCAATCTCACAGCATCCATGGAAACAATTCCTTTGGTGTCACAGCAGAGGCTACCCAAATTAGACACCAAACTATTAATTTTTATTGCATATAATGTTTTGCATCTTGCTAATAAAGTTTTTTCTCTGGTTTTGGCACACGCTTTTGTGTTTTATTTCCTAAACTCCAAGCTTCAGTCATATATGCACACACAAAATACCCAGGTGCTCCTATTCTACTATTTGACTTTCTACTCAAAGGTTCACTTATAGTATATAAATGAGATAGATATATTCTCCAAAATTGGATTAAAGATCTGATCCTAATCTTTGGTATTCATAACATTTCTCTATAGATGTTGGGGTGGAGGTGGGGGGGTGGATCATTCTCCTAGTAGCATAAAGTCTTTGGAATTTTATTACCAAAAAACCCCACAAAAATAATTGTGGAATATATTGCCCCAAACAAAAAGAATCAGCTGAATAAGGGTTTAGGACAGTGGTTCTCAACCTGTGGGTCGCGACCCCTTTGGGGGTTGAATGACCCTTTCACAGGGTCGCCTAAGACCATCGGAAACCACATATATAATTACATATTGTTTTTGTGATTAATCACTATGCTTTAATTATGTTCAATTTGTAACAATGAAAATATAGCCTGCATATCAGATATTTACATTACGATTCAAAACAGGAGCAAAATTACAGTTATGAAGTAGCAACGAAAATAATTTTATGGTTGGGGTCACCACAACATGAGGAACTGTATTAAAGGGTCACGGCATTAGGAAGGTTGAGAACCACTGGTTTGGGAGAAAGCGCCCTAGTGCAGTGGTCGGCAAACTGCGGCCTCTTGAGTGTGGCTCTTCCACAAAATACCACGTGCGGGTGTGCATGTACAGTGCGACTGAAACTTTGTGGCCACACTCAAGGGGCCAAAGAGCCCCATATGGCTCGCGAGCCACTGTTTGCCAACCACGGCCCTAGTGGACTACACACATCGACATAAGGGGGAACCAGAGAGGTGACAGCATCTTTAAGTGGAAACATTACATTTAAGGACCAAAGTAACTCTCCTCATTCAAAAGTATATCATGACACTTAGAAAACGTTACATATAAAGGTATTCCCAGGATGAAAGTTATATAAATTGCACCATTACAAGGCCTCTAAGAAACCGTTTAAACTTAAGTTTTTCTTCCACACTTACACAAATCTTCTATGAACCCTGGGGAAAAACTGCCTTGTTCATCAATATATGTAGATACACTTTGATTTTTGGAAACAAAAGAAGATAGATAGCTTCCTAGTAAAAAGAGGAGTAGTAACACTAAAAAGAGAAATAACGGTATCGCTATAATCTGATATGCTGATCCAGGTGAACAAAGGGTATGAGAAAATGAAACAACATTTTTCAGAGGTCAGCTGACCTTGTCACCAGTAACACACCATCTTTTATTACTAAGTAATAAGGACAACTGCCAGCTCTCACCTTGGGGCTCATCCATTTTCCTCACAGCTCCATTTCATGAGGCTGGAGAGCCGGGGTAAACATGTGGGCCTTGTACATTTGTTGTTAAAGAAAAATGCAAAATTTTGATGGTTTGTAAAAGTCTGAGGAGAAAATTTAGAAGTGTCCTATGAAGTTTAGGTTGGAAAGATCGTTCCAAGTCTATCACTACGAACACAAATCATAAAAGTTCATAGCTATTATTACTATTTTTTAAAAAGCACTTTAAAAATACTGACAACTTATCAACTTGAAAACAGTATAAATGCAACATATTGTGCTAATTGAAGTCCAAACTCTTTCAAATATGATTAAACAAGAAATCCAAAGGGTTAAAAAATCTGTTTAAAAATGTCTGTGAACTTACTAAAAACCACTGAATTATATACTTGAAATTGGTACATTGTATGATATGTGAATTATACTTCAATAAAGCTCTGCAAAGAGAAAGAAAAAAGGAAAAGATAATCTATGCAAGTAGATAATCATGGCAAGAAATGAGCTGCAAATAAAAGTAATGACCTTTTGCCCAAGATTGCAATATATGTAATGCCTACTGCCACTGATAAACTGATTTACTCTTTCAGGAGGCCATTTTAAAATATGCTTTAATATTTTAACCATTATAACCTTTGAGGCAGAATTCCATTGAGAATGTAGTTTTTTCTTAATACTTATGTGATAACTATCAAAATATATATTCTCCCATTTATCAAGTTTGGAAGAATGTACATAAGCATTGTTAGTCATAGTTATTTCCAAGAGGTTCCTTTGCTTATTTGACTTGTGTCAAAATTCCTGTTTTACAACGGCTATCAGACTGTCCTCAGTATGCCAATATCTGTGGCAAAATATATATTTTTTTTAAAGAGTTTTTTTCTTTTTCATCAATTACCCAGCTTTTTTGTTCTTTTGTTAATCCTCACCTGAGGATATTTTTCCGTTGATTTTTAGAGAGAGTGAAAGAGGTGGGGAGAGACACACACAGAGAGAGGGAAACATTAATGTGAAAGAAACACATCAATTGGTTGCTTCCTGCACCCACCCTGACCAGGGCCGGGGATACAGCCTGCAACCTACATATGTGTCCTTGATCAGAATTGAACCCAAGACCCTTCAGTACATGGGCTGCTCTATCCACTCAGCCAAACTAGCCAGGGCTGTGGCAAATATCTTAGTTAAAACATTCATTACAGCCAGCAAGTAGGATAATGTTGGCATCTGACCTTAAAGCCTTGCTTCTCACACTGGGATCCTGGTTTCCCAAAGGGAACGTGGTGAATATGGTGGCATGTCTTCATAGAATGTCAATTTTAGAAAAAGGTTTTAATTCTTTTCCAAATGGTTGTTTGGGATTCTTTTTTGTATTTTGTTTTTGTGTTGTCTTTTTTTTTTTTTTTTTTGACATAAAAGTACAAGCAAAATCTATAGAAACTTCCTTTTCCATATAAACTAATTTTGTATATCTTTCATTAAAAAATACCTCTTAGGGTTAAAAAAATTATATGTTGTGAAAACCAGAAACGTTGGTGTGTTTGTATTATCAGAGGACACCCAATATCTAGTTTCCAGTTTAGTAAAATAACCCTAATTTTAAACTGGGCACATTGCTGTCTAACCAAAGAACTACATTTCCAAGTCTCCTTTGCAGTTAAGTGTCACCATGTGACCAAGTTGTAGCCAATTAGATATGAGCTGAACTTTTTCATGAACCTTCTAAAAACCTTAACATTTGCCCAGGGAGAGGAGAATTCAAACCTGAGAGGACCACGAGTCTCTTCGTGGTCACCATAATAGCCCCAGAAAGCCACCCTCTAGGCCCGTGGTTCTCAACCTTCTGGCCCTTTAAATACAGTTCCTCATGTTGTGACCCAACCATAAAATTATTTCCGTTGCTACTTCATAACTGTAATGTTGCTACTGTTATGAATGGTAATGTAAATATCTGATATGCAGGATGGTCTAGGCGACCCCTGTGAAAGGGTCGTTCGACCCGCAAAGGGGTCGCGACCCACAGGTTGAGAACCGCTGCTCTAGGCTCTGTTACATGAAGGAGAAATCTTATTCAAGCCACTGTGTGTGTGTGTGTGTGTGTGTGTGCGCGCGCGCACGCAATTAAACTTAAACCCAGCTGATATAAAATGAGGAAAAGGAAGATAGTTATTAGTGTGAAAGTTGTGTCAAAATAAAACAGGTAAGTTTTTGTCGCAAGAAAAGACTGTGCCCAGGACCTTGCCCACTGGACCAGGACAGTGGAAGGAATCGAAAAGCTAGAATTCATGATTTCAACTCTGGTCCTAGGATGCCCACACAGCTAAACTGCTTTCAAAGTAGCTTTGAAAAACTGGATAAAAACTAGTGTTTTGCTTTTATTTCTTATTTTATACTTTAAAAATCAAAATTTTTTTAAATTTAGGGCTTGATGACTGGAAAACAAATCTGTGAAGTTGGAAAAAGGGAGATTACACGAAATGATAAAGTGGACCTGCAATAGCCAGACATCATGAAATGTCATAGCTGAACTGAGCACAAAGGTCATACAAGCCTTCAGGAATATTATAGAGAACATGAGAAACCTTCATGGCTAAAATAAGAGGGCTTTTTTTATTGAGAGTAAGCACAAAGCACATAAAAGTTTGCTTAAATCACCCTTTAAGACAGTAGCAGAATGGATGTAGGTAGGAAATAGCACATAACAGAAACTTTGACATTAATGTGACCATAATTTTCTCTGGACGACAAAGACAAAAAGCAACCAACCTCAAAGGGGAAAAAGTACCTCTGGTTATCATATAGATGTTGTGAAACATTCCTGAACTGGTGTATTAGTTGGTTAGGCTGCCATAAAATGTATAATGGGCTAGGCGGCTTGAACAACAGAAATTTACTGTTTAATAGTCTAAATGACAGAAGTCCTAGACCAAGGTGTCATCAGTGTTGGCTCCTTCTGAGCACTGAGAAGGAGAATGTGTTCCAGGCCTCTGCCCTACTTCTGGTGTTTACTGGCAACCTTTCGCTTTTCCTGGCTTTTGCTGCATCACTGTGATGTCTGCCTTCATCTCTTCACGTGGCCTTCTCAGAGTGTGTGTGTGTGTGTGTGTCCCCCAATTTCCCCATTTTATAAGGGCACCAGTCATATTGGATTAGGGACCACACCCCAATCATGTATGATTCTGTCTTAACTAATTACATCTGTGCTGACTATTCCCACATAAGGTCACATTCTGAAAAACTGGGGGGTGGGGGGGTTAGGGCTTCAACATATGAATTTCAGTGGGACACAAGTCCACTCATAACAACTGGTAAGAGACTAAGGTGAGTCAAATTCTTCCCCCATTACACATGGATGCAAGCATGTGGATATTAAAACCTGCACCATTTAGCATTGCTTTTGATTTGCATTTATTTATACATGTCTGTGAAACATGTTAATTTACAAAGTATCTGATCACAAAAATAACCAAAAATAAAATAAAAAATGCACTAAAGTTTATCTAAATAAATGCTCTCAGTAGTAATGACTAGAGAAAAATGTGTGGAGATGTGCACAATGGGCCACATCTAAAACAGGCCCACAAAGGAGCAGCCACTCAGCCCCTCTATTGCCTCAGGTGCTGGTGTCATCACAGTCTCACTCCTTCCCACCTTCTGGAAGCCCAGGCTCTGAAAAGGGATTAGACCAAGTGTTCTTGTGGGTGGGAATGGAAGAAAGAGGCAAGCCTTTGAGAGCTGCAAGAGGGTGGCAGCATGAGAGACCCTATTCAAGCCAAGAACGGGGCAGGCCTATGGGAGTGTGTGGCCTCCTAGGAGAAAAGGTTACTGGATGGGTCTACACAGGTTACAGGCAGAGCCCCAAGATCCAGAGGATGCAGATCTGATGGGATTCCCATGCCCAACAAAGCAAAGAAGATGTAGATGCAGCAAGTGTTGAAGGGTCACAGTGGCTTGGATAATGGGCATGTTAGTGAAGCACATGAGGAACCATAACCTGGGGGACCTCCGCAGTGCTACCCGCCCCCCCATACACACCCCATAGGATCTTGCCAGGCTCTGGGAGGAGAGAGCTACAGGTGAGAAACTGAGTGTCCCTGTCCTCACCTGGCAGAGCAGTCTCAGGTTGAGAAGAAAAAAATCCACACACCCCAGGCTGAGGGTTAAGAATCTTGTGTATTACTCAGTCATTAAAATAGTATGAAAACATTATAATTATGCCAAGAAGTGTTTATAATATGTTATGTCAAAAAGATAGAATATAAAACTATATGGAAGTCTGATAACACATATACTAATTGTTTTAAAGTACATGGAGGAAAAAAACCTGTGCATAAATATATCAAAATGTCAATAGCTACTGTTTCCTCTTTTTCAGTGGCATGGGAAGAGAGGATATTGCTTCTCTTTTTTCTGTAATATGGCTATATTACTTTTAAATTGGAAAAACAATTCAAAATAATCACATGTGACTAGAATATTCTTTCTTTTCAAACCTGAATTAAGTTCATTTTTGGTTCAACTATAGCCTTCTACTAGTTATTTTATGATTGCTGACTTTCATGATATCTCCTGTTATAACATAGAAAGTATAGTTTAGCAGTTAGTCTACTGGAATTTGAGCAGCTACAGTGCAATGTAGAAAGATTAGGAAGAAAATCTTATATTAAGGGTTTACTTGAACTTTCAAATATATTTAAGAATTAGGATATGCTACTGATAAGCCCAAACATAATTTATCTGTTTTTATACAGGATTTAATTGAGCCTAAAATGCTTTGGTTTCAGTTTGAGTAAAATTTCAGTTTGACTACCTTTTCTTTTAACAACTGAAAGGAAAATTAATGTTAAAAATGCACCTTTGAACAAGCAGGCATATATGGTACATTTCCAAAAATAAGTAAACATTTCAAGAAAAGAAAATCAGTACTTTCATTCATATACTTTTAATGCAATGATTTTAGTATACCAAGTAAAAATTCAGTATTTTTTTTTGTTTCAGTTTTATGAGGAAGAAGAGTTTTGGGAAGGCTGTTTTGCCTTTTAATTTTGGAAAACTGCATGGTGGTTAAGTGTTTATAAAAACCTGAATTTGTATCCTGGATCTCTCACCAACTTTGTGACTCATTATACTTTTTCTGAACTTCATATAACTCATTTCCTCACTTGCAGCATTGGGGCAATATAAGGACTGGTGTTACTGACACTATGAGGATGAAATGCTATATGTAAGGTACATGGGCACAGAGTGAGCACCCATCTATGACTCTACCTTTACTGTTATCGTTAGGAATCATACTTGCTCTCAGAAAGGAAGGCTTTCCTTCACTACGGGAAACAGCAAAACTACAATGTCATTCACAGAAGCCACTTTCCCTTTGGAAACTCAAGTATTCTTTATAGTGACAACCTTAGAAAGAAAACTCAGTTATACACTTGTTCCTCGTTACTGATATACAATATTTAATATCCAATCAATTGAGAAAGAAATGTTAACTGACAAATTTAGCAGATCCAGGGCTCCATGCATGTATAGACTAATTATCAAAAGTAAAACATCTAAGAACTAAATGTAACGTGATTTTAAAATAGTGTTATTTTTTAAGATACAAAATTATAATGTTTTTATTTTTAAAGAGTGGAGATGAAGGAATTTTATCTGCATATTTTACTTTGCTCGTGGTATAAAAGTGTTATGATTTATCTACGATTGATTTATTCTTATAAAAGTCATGGGTCAAAACTAAAGTGGAATAGAGGCGTTAAGCAGATAAGATAAAGAAGGAGCATGTCGCGGTGGGACAGGGTAAGTCTGATGTTGAAAGGCAACCAACCCTTGGGCTTAGCATGAGGGGGCAAGGGGGGATAGTGGCAAGTGTGGTCACCTAACGCCATGTATCCCGTCCGAAGAAGGCAGCTGCTCTTGACAAAGCAGAATTCAAATCCAGTAATGCCAGACAGGCTGGTCCCCCTGCCCCCTCCATAAAGAACCAGAAACAACTCAATTTAAGAGTCAGGGACTAATTTAATTTAAAAAATATAGGGGCCAAAGAAAACACAACGCAGGGCCAAACTTGGCGCGGGTGCCAGTCTGTGACCTATGATGTAAGTGTTCCCAATCAACTAAAACATTTTCAGTGACATCCCTTTTGGAGCATTTAACTAGAAAAAATATACAATTTAATTAATAAATTGCATTATATATTCACACCCATTTTAATATATCCACTTACTTTTTCAGTCAAGAAAAAGTACCTGAAAACTAGAATAACTCCTCACTTAACTGAAACAGGGATACCCCTAACCAATGCCTATTCACAATATAGTCAAAAGCTAACCAACAAGCAAATGGGCTTCTGAGTAGAAAACATTGTCACAAATTCACACACTATACTTCTGGTGCCCCCTCTAACTCTTCCTATTCTGGTTTTACATGTTTTACTTAATGAGTCTGAGGGAGGACTGGGGTTGCTGCTGCCAGTCCCACTCATAACAGCAGATCTCAAGGAGTGAAATGAATGACAGGAAAACTCAGAAAGTGACAGCTACAAGTTGTTAAGTGTCAGAGCCTAAGATCCTTGAGGAAGGGTCATGTTGCCCAATCTAACCACAGAACTCAGAGTGCTGCAAGGTGCTTTACCAAAGGGTCCTGGTGGCTTTTGTATACAGCACAATAGTTCAAACTGGTACTATAAATAATGCCACACACACACACATACACACACACAATCATGGCTCTGGGTTCTTAAAACAAAGGTACATGATGGTCGGAATTACATTTCTGAAAGGTATCTGTTTAACTCAACAAAGATTCATAGGAAATCTATCATGTGCAAGGCATCGGACCATTATAAATACTTGCTAAGAATTATTTTAAGAGCTGATGCATCCTTACAGGTTAGGCAACATCTCTGAATACAGTTAACTCTGAATCAGTCTGCTTTTCTCCTAAGAGGCGAACCCCTGGAGCTATCCAGAAAATCAAATTTAAATATTTATGAATTCCTAATGGGAGAGTTAAGGATTTTTTTTTAAAAAAAAATAAGAAAAATAACTATAGACAACAAGTCACTTAAGAAAACCCATAAACTCTGTGATGTTTAAGGATTTTAGCTATCAAGGAATTGAGCAAAAACTACTTTACTCAAATAAAGTCTAGTCCATCTATGGGAAAGTTCTGGGCGAACTTTAGCAGCACCTTTGCTATGACGGATATCGGCGGCCTTTCCTCTTCCCTAACAGTGTCAAGGCAGTGAGGGGCACAGTCACCCTTCAGCTCAGTGTGAGCACAGCTCTGCAGCATCCGGTCCTGGCACTACTCTGTTGAACCTCCAGGGAGTTAGCATTTAGGAACTGATGCTGCACAGCTCTGCCAATAGGAGGCTGTGGCTATTTATTTCTCGAAGATACACCATTTCTAATCCTAGAGTAAACAAGAGCTAGTGACTTCTTAAGCAAGTACGTAACAATTGTAGCTGCCTTTTTCAAAAAACAACTCCAGTCTTCACTACTCAATATTATATAGAGTTGTTGCATTTTACAATTTTTGTTCTCTGTATTATTTTACTCTCAAGATTTAGATTTCAAATAAATTAGATACGACAGCGAGGAAAGCCTGCATTTCCCATCCTGCTTAGAACAACTCCAAGTTAGGCTTTTAGAAGCATCAAAACAAAGATGGCAGTGCTTACCAGATAAAGCTTCTCGGAGTCAAGCTTTGGGACATGTGCAAGGGGCCATCTAGAGTGATGCAAGGAATGTGATTCAAGTTCAGAAAGAGGAATTCTCAATGAAACAGAAAATATAGCCGAGAAAGGGAGAGGAGGGAAAAGCTTATGAGGAAACCTACTGCACATTACCATTTCTTGAATGTCATGGCTACCTAAAAGCACCAACTAGCAAGAGATTAAACATTTAAAAGCACAATAGAAACATCTCCATTAGGGTGCTCTGTACACGTATTGTGATAGGTATCAAGTTGCACAAAGTAAAATAATTCCAAGAATACACCTGTATTTCATATCTGATTAGGCCCTGGTTTCCTGATCCATCCTAAGCCCCTTACAGCTAAGCTGTGCTTTCACTGTAATCCTTTCCCACGTATCTGAACCTGCTGTGGGATTTTTTTAAACTGCTATTAGCAATGACTAAAACTTCTAATCCCCTGCTATGCCTTTATTATTAACACATATAATTATCATGCTGTAGCATTAAAGAACTGTGAAAAACCTTACTTTATTTCTAAATCTCACCATTTTAAAGAGAATTAACAGTAAGATTTGCACAGAAATGCCATTTCAGTTGTTTTGTCTGTATTTTTACTGTAAATTACTTCAGCTGTAAGGTTAATTGATTTCTCTTGCAGGTGACTTCAAAGTACCTGGAGCTCACCCATGACTAATGCAACTACTTCAGATTAAGTAATCTTTCTTTAGTTTACTAAATACGAGGGCATATTTTTCAGCCCATTCCTGGAAAGAAAAATAGAAGTCATTTTGGAGATTTGGTAGTTGGATATAGAATGGAATTCATCTGCATCCATGCTAATTGTTAAATTACATATCACAGCTCGTTCCCTAATCTAAATTTAGGAAAGAATACTAAGAGCCCAAACTCTGGGAACTGCAAAGACACACACTCAAGACCCCACTCCCTACAGGACTAAGAGGCAAATGGATAGTACCTACCCCTTCATGTCATGGGTAACTTCTTAAACCCCACCACCTTCTTCCCATTCCCTCAGCCCACATTAGTTAATCTTCAGCCCATATTATTTAATCTTAAATTCAATTATTTTGCCTTCTTCAGTTTCAGTGCCACTGAATGAGCCACAGAAATGTTTGAACCCCTTCACTATAGCCCAAACTCAGTGTTTCTTTACCTCACTGACTGAACTCCGAGGCTGCAGGGGACAGCCCCCTTTCTGACCTACCAGTACTTCAAGGAGACAGGGTTAGCCTTCCCCGCTCCCTTCCCATGACACCCACCCGACTGGTCACCAGGATTTTACTAGGTTCATTTTTTTTTAAACCTTAAGATTTAGGGAGGAGTTGGATGGTATGAATTCCAAATTTCTCATTGTGTTTGTAGGCAATGCCAACCTAAGCTTTTAGAAACTAGGACTAGAACGTCCTATAACAGAGAAATAACCCCCCCCCGCCCCCCGCAAAAAAAGGAGCACTTTCAATGTATATAAGAAAAGCTAAAGTCAGATTAAGTAGCAAAAGGCAGTGAGTGATTTAAATCTATGCATGCACAAACACACACTGCAAAAAAACAGCAAAGGGAAAAAAGTAAATGTAATAATTAAGTACCAGTCTTCTCCCTTCAGAATTTGGGGGTTATGACTCCTCCATAGAACGACAGGTGCAGAGTGGCACCTGGTTCAGCTATAAGAAGGCCGAGGCAGGTGCATTCCTGTTTGCTGAGCCTCAGGACTACAGGACTACAGTTGCTGACCACCTCTGAGATAGACTTAAACTTACTGCCAAATGCCAACTAAGAGATAAGCTATATCTAGGGAAAGGATGATAGGCCAGCTTTTTGTTCAAAATTTCACAAAGAATAGTTCTGAGGCCCTCATTCTTTTTTCTAGGATGGAATTTACTCCATCAAGGAACAAAAACTTCCATCCAGTTTCTCTCTGAAAGTAACATAAATGGCTACTTGCAGGTTGACATTTTCAGAAATATTAATAACTAGAGTTTTTTAAACTTCTTGAAAATACGCTAATGCATTCCTTATATTCAGTTTCGTTAAAATATTATTATAAATTATGTCATATACTGCAATATTGGAATTATAGGTAATGACAAAGCCAATAACTCAAGAAATCTGAGTTACACAGAGACAACATAGTTGGAAAAGGCCTGGGTGCTAAAGCCCAGATCATCAAACTCCTCTGGGAGCTACCTAAACTTGGCAAAAATAACACAACCTCTGTAATTTATACAATGGAGGGAGCACTATGTCCTCAAGGAGATACCTGCAGGACCCAGCAGAGCAGTGCTTGATGCTCGTCAACACCTAATCCAGTGGTTCTCAACTTTCTGGCCTTTTAAATACAGTTCCTCATGTTGTGACCCAACCATAAAATTATTTTCGTTGCTACTTCCTAACTGTAATGTTGCTACTGTTATGAATCGTAATGTAAATATCTGATATGCAGGATGATCTTAGGCGACCCCTGTGAAAGAGTCGTTCGACAGCCAAAGGGGTCGCGACCCACAGTTTGAGAACCGCTGAGTCCTAATCCATGTTAGCTGCTCTCAGCAGGAGCTAAAGGGAGAACAGAGGGGCCAGCCTGGATCTGAGTCTACAGCTGTCTACTTCCAAAGCCCAAGTGTTTTCCACTGCTTCTCTGTTATTAGTCTGAGGTCAACATTGCTACTATTGCTCAACATGCTTAACATTATTAAGAGGTTTAGAAATTTTAAAACCAATGCTCAAATCTGAATTATCTGGTGGAAGAACTTGGATAATACACACGGATCAAGATTTGCTTTTCTGGTGGACTTGCATCTGACTCCAAGAGTGGAAAGAAGAATGATCAACACGTTAAACTATCTGGTTCTTTTTAACATTATTCCAAGGCCATATAAGATTAGCAATTCTGCCAGTTTATTTTCCACTGAATAGCAAAGGATTAAAGACAAACAAATTCAAGTTGGTTTTCAGATGCACAGAATTGAAGATTGAGAAAACATGGTATTTTCAAAGCATGCACCAATGAAGGATTTCTTTTTCAATTTAATTGTTCTTTCCAAAACGTTAAGACATTCAGTGAAATAATCTCAATTTGTTTTGCTTTGTTCTTTGCTTTCAAATACTGTAAATGGCTGGATTCCAGATAGAGTAGTTATCCTCAAATGCCTTCCAATGAGGCCTGCCAGATTCTGTGGTTCAGAAGTAATTTAAAAGCAGAAATGTGTAACAAATGAGACCTAATGGAAAACACTGGATGCTTTATAGTTAGAAAGATCACTTTTTCCCCAGCAAGAAATAGACAGTAGATGCACACATGTGTATATGAATGCATAGGCAAACACACCCACATAAACAAGACAGAAAACTAATTGACATATGTTTTATTTCTCTTCATTGGAGACACTATTTGGCAAGAGTAAAAAATATACACATTGCTCTGTTTTTTTTCAATGGAAAATGAAATGCATGATTCAACTATTAACCAAACTCAACAATAACGCCAAAGTCAAAACAGAATATTTAGGACAATACAACCTTTATCATTTTTTTGGAGGGGGGGGGAGCTATATTGCTTGAAAGTTTACAAGTCATTTTCTTACATAGAACAAATTCTTCCTTTATATGGTGAAGCAGTTTTTTTAACAATGACTTGTTCAAAGGGAGAAATGCCCATCTAGTTAGTGAGATTTCCATCACTAGTATTCAGGCAGATGCTGGGATGTTCTAAAGGTAATTGTTAAACCTGGGAACCACCACACTGTTTCTTCTTGGACCTGTTCATTCATTCATCCTTTCAAGTATTCACAGAGGCCAGGCACCTTACTGTGCACTACATTATAGTAGACCAAAGGAGAGACCTAGTCCTTCCTTCTTGGGGTGTAGAGTCCAGTAGGGAAGACGAAATACAAGGATTTACTCAACAAATACTTATCGAGGGCCTACTGTGTACCCCAATGGGGATATATCAGTATGCCTAACGAAGATCCTGCCCTCACTGAGCTTAGGATCTAGTGGCACAGAAATGAATAACATTGTTTTATAGTAATAACAACAATAAATAACAACCATTTTAGTAGCCGTGGTATATAAGGCTTACAACTGCCACTAACTGTGTCATTAAGCCTTTCAAACCAAATATGTATTGGAAGCTCATAATTAACTCATGAGTTATGTCATCTTCTAGGCCAGCTCTACAGGTGAAAAAAGAAAAAATCACGAGAGAACAGCCAGTCCTCAAGTTACACTCTGGCTGGGTAAACCTAATTTCTTGGCTGGGGATCTAAGTGACATTCCCACCAGCTGTATGGACCTTAAACCTGATGTTACGACACTCTCTGTTCTCCCACAGCAGCGCCTACCATGGTGGTAACTCAGACTGTGTTATTTATGGCTGATTCACCTATTGATCTGTCCACTCCATGAAGGCTGGACTGTCTCTATTCTTATATCCCCTGCACCTAGAAAATACCTGGGACCCAGGAGGTGCTCAGAAAATGTTAGGTCAATGAATGAAAAGTAAACTGCAGATTCAGGCCCAAACTTTTATTTTACCAAAGAAAAATCCCTCATCCTTGTCTGTCTTCTGGTTTAATGCAGAATAAATGTAACTGTAGCTCCCAGGGTCATCGTTATGAACTCGAATTTCGGTACTTGCTTGTAAATGCAGGGATGCCATCGGGGAGCTAATGAGGTTTATAGGGTCGTTTGCCTGGATGACAGATAGCTCCCTAATTGCTGGGCTAAGTGCTTGTAAGGGTTTTAATGTCCTACCCCACCACTTTCAATATGTTTGTTCTCCCCTAATTTTCTGCATCTAATATACAATAATCTAAGAAACCTGATATTTATTGGCCTTATCAAAAGAGCATGGGTTTTAGTGCAGAGACTTTTGTTATATCTATTCTAACTACTACAATAACTTTTCTCCTTTCTTCCATCTGCTTTTCAACCATTTCCAAGCCTTCAGTTTAACTTGTTACTCCACCTTTTTTCTGCATTCAAAGCAGTATTACCAAGCACCAAGAAAATAATAAGAAAGAGATTGGAATAGCTGAATATGTACTAAATTAATTTCCCCATTTGTTACACAGAAGTGGCAACAACTCAAAAGGCCTTACTTACTATTAACCTAGAACCTGATGTGGATAAAAACAATGGTTTCAGAACCTGTCCCCTTCTGGTGTAGAAAGTTCCATTATATAACATGCAAAACCAGCCTTCATATTTCTGGTTTTCAAAGTGCTTTCTCTCACAGGAGTTCTTCCTTTACAGTGATCATTTTAATTGTCTCTACATTTCCGCTCTGGTTTCATTAAGTCTCTCTTGTACTATAATCGGAGTCTGAGATACATCAACTTTACAGGGACAGCTCATAATTTTGCCTGTTGGAAATGTTGTTAAGGCCAGCTGGAAAGCAAGCCCAAAATAACAGAAATCGTACACAGAGAAGGAAGAGCACATGACGAATGTCTACCATCTTCTTTATGGCAACCCTATAAGGGTTCCTACAAAAAGGGATTAGCAATACCGACATAGAGCCCAGCAAACCTTGGAAACGATAACCATGGCCCTTCTATGAAGGCTCTGTGGGTAGCTTGGGGGAAAGTTCATAATGACCACTTTCCTTAATGTTTCCAACACGTTTGATTTTTGTTGTTAATGGTAATGTATGACACACAATTTCCAAGTTAATTTCAAGACTTCCATTTCCCATTATGCAATTTTTCATTATTTGCTAAATTTGAGTCCCCAGAAAAGTGTAAAAGAAAGGTTTATGGTGTATATTGCTGGCACCAAACAACACTACTGCATACTGCTCTCAAGTTAATGTTATGAGCCTGATGGAAAACATTTGGAGGAAGAATAAAAGATATATAAACATAAAATTGAGGAAATATGCAAACTATGGTCCTATTGTACAAGTGGCAAAGTAAACCAATCAGCCCCAAATTACAATGTATTTTTTTTTTCCTGGAAGACAAGTACCTTACTATAAATAAATAAATAAAATTTACTTATTACTTAGAATCTGAACTAGCATTGTGCTAGGTCTTTTATGTTTGTTATCTCCATGACCTTCACTGACTCTGTTGTCCATGAAATCAGGCCCATTAATAGATGAGAACACTAAGGCTGAGGAAGATTAAACTGCCCAAGAAACACAATTACAAAGTAGACAAGGACTGTCTGACTCCAAAGTCGGTGTCCTTGCAAGCTGACACTGGTGAAAGCATCTGTACACTGACCTTCAATTGCTGAATACGGGAATTTCCAAGAAATTTCAAGAGGGGGATTAGAATCCCATGTTCATATTTATAACATATGAATAAGACTTTCAATACACTATATATTTGAACAGAAAAGACCAACTATATACCCTTTAATTAACTTTTCCAATAACTGGTACTAATGCATTGAGGGAAAAAGCTCAAAGATTTGGAAATACCTCTAAAATATTTTTCTTAATTTTTTAAATTCTTAAACTCAGTTTCTAAATTATACCTTCATTCAGGCCATGCTATTTTCTCAAACTACTGGATTATTCTCCTAACAGATGCCTTTAAATATTCTTCACATAGCCACCAAAGTAAAACATCTAAAACGCAAATTTAAAACTACCTGTCCATCATCTGCAGAACAAACTCCCATCTCCTTGGCATGAAATATGGAGCCCGTAGTGGCTGGCACCCATCACTCCTCTTAAATGGCTGTGAGCTCAAGGGCAAGAAACGAACAAGTTTTATTAGTTCAATAAATGTTTATTGAGATGAATTAAATTAATATCTTTACACTTGGCACAAAATATTCTTCTATTGTTCTTTTTCATGTTTTCTTTTTTCCCATCCTGAAAGAACCTATACATATCTGAATGCCAAGGTATCTGGTGTGCTATAGTAGGCGTTCAATTAAAAAAAAGTTATAAAAATAAAATCCTTACCAGGCACATGTTTTTATGTTTCAATGTTTTCAGTTAATACTTAAAAAGTAATGAAATCCAAGGCTTGTGTTTGAACATCAGTTCCATGTTCTAGGCTAACTTGTCTTTTCTAGTAACTCTTGCCTGTTTCTTCTTCCTGGTTGGGAGCATCCACTACTACACCTGTCGGTGAGCACCCCACTTGTTATGTTTCTCAGCAGTGGCACAGAGGCAGGAGTCCTGCAGGGGTCCCTGGCCCCACTTCTTAATGACAACCTTGGGGAAGCTATCGGCCCCCGCTCCCCCTGCCCCGGAACAAGGACAGCTACTCCTGGGGCAACTGGCAGGTGAGCAGCAAAGGCTTGTTGAGTAAATGAGTGAATAAAAAAGCAAATAAATTGACTCATGGTGTCCAACTCTGAGTCTAGGTTTCCCCAGTCAGAAAAGGATGACAAATGTCTACCTAAAAGGTGACATATTGAAGGTGATGTTACTGCCTCATGGGAGACATTCTCCAGATTCAGTCTTTATTATTTTTATTATTTTTAAAATATGTATTTTTATTGATTTCAGAGAGTAAGGGAGAGGGAGAGAGAGATAGAAACATAAATGATGAGAGAGAATCATTGATTGTCTGCCTCCTGCACACACGACACTGGGGATCGAGCCCGCAACCCAGGTATGTATCCTGACTGGGAATCGAACCCGTGACTCCTGGTTCATAGGTCCATGCTCAACCATTGAGCCATGCTGGCCAGGATTTCTTTATTTTTTAATTGAGATATAATTAACATATAACATTGCATTAGTTTTAGGTATACAACATAATGACTTGATATATGTACATATTGTGAAATGATGACCAGAATAAGAATAGTTACATCCATCAGCACACATAATTTTCGATTTTTTTTCTTGTGGTGTGAACTTTTGAGATCTGTCACAATTTTCAAATGTACAATATTGTTAACTACAGCCACCATGGTGTACATTACAGCCCCAGGAGTTATTTCTCTCATAGCTGGAAGCTTGTACCTTTGAACCTCCTTCATCCACTATGCCCACCCCTACTTCTGGTAAACACCAAGCTGCTCTCTGTATCTATGCCAGTCTCTGTTCTGTCTGGAAAGCCACAGCTGATCAAGTACCACATACGATGCTTTTCCTCAGTGTCTGAAACTCAGGATACTGAAAGGGTGGATAATCTCTCGCTAAAAAAGAAAGGAACTTTGGAATCTTATTCTTAACTAACTGAGGGAAATATAGGTTATTTCATCTTCCTGACTTACTGGAGTGAGGAGGGTTGACCAAGAATCAGATCTGCTCCTTTGGGAACCTCCTGGAAGAATAGTGTTCTACCCATTTTCCAGGAATGAAACATTTGAAAATATTTTTCTAGATTCCTCTCTGAGGTTTTGAAAGTCATGCTGAGAAAGGGTGATCTGTGGTGTGAAACTGATGGGATGTTACTTTATACTTAATTTTTGAGGTCACTCAAGAGTATCCGCTTTCTCTTTTCCGTGTTAATTAAAACAATAAATCTTTGCTCTACATAGAAGTTTGACAATACATGTCCTTGTTCATCTAGCAAAAATGCTGCTTGGCATCGCTGGGCGTGATTCACTGCAGGCTGCTGCTCGGATGGAAGTGAAAGGCCCCTATCCCGATATCGCACTGAGTATTTTCCCTACTGGCTTCTTCAGGCCATTAGAGAGATGAGATTCTGTGGTCACTGATCACTACCTAATTTCTAAAATTAGTCAGCAACAAGCTTCCTCCACAATGAAATCTGTAGAGAGCAAACTATAGATTCCTCATATTTTTAAAATCACATCTTACTAAATGTTTTGGAAATGCCAACCAACCAGGTTATTTTGACTTTTTCAAAAGTATAGATATGTCAATAACGTAAATGCAAAACCACAAAGCAAACCCCTAAAAAATAAAGATCCTTACAGCATGTGGTTTAAAAATGTAGTGTCACTAACAAGTTTTTAACACATTTTCTGACATAAGGTAAGATATTAAGTCAAACAATGAATAAACACTAATGAGAACAAGAGAGGTGATGATACAGGTCTTTTTTTTTTAATATATTTTATTGAGTTTTTACAGAGAGGAGAGGAGAGAGATAGAGAGTTAGAAACATCGATGAGAGAGAAACATCGACCAGCTGCCTCCTGCACACTTCCCACTGGGGATGTGCCTGCAACCAAGGTACATGCCCTTGACCAGAATCGAACCTGGGACCACTCAGTCCGCAGGCCGACGCTCTATCCACTGAGCCAAACCGGTTTCGGCGATGATACAGGTCTCTACATAAAACACACACACACACACACACACACACACACAAACAAACAAACAAACAAAACTCCTCAGCAACGGTTTTCCTGGTTTACAAATACCAAAAAAGTAAAGTCCTCACTGTAGGGCAATCGGTCCGTTTTCATAAAACTAGAAATATTTTATTTTTCTGCCTAAATAAGTAAACTCAATTTCAAAATGCTCCAAAGATATAATTAATAAAGATAATATATTATAATATTTACCTTTACTCTGCTTTATTTTCAAAAATGTAAGGAGGCTTACAATAAAAACACTAAATTCCAAAATGCTGATAAAATATACAATTGAAGTACAATATATTTTCATTAATACTAACTTGTTTTAATTTTTGAATTATGGAAATTCAAGAGTCAAAGCTAAATTTACACTTTGTCAAAACCACAATAAAAAGCAACATATCTAGCCCTAACCAGTTTCTCAGTGGTTAGAGTGCTGGCCAGTGAATGAGGGTTGCGAGTTCAATCACCAGTGGTTATGTCTCTGGGTTCCAGGTTTGATCCCTGCCCAGGTAAGAGCAGGGGGTAACCAATCAATGTCTGTCTGTCTGTCTGTCTCTCTCTCTCTCTCTCCCCCTTTCTTTTCCTCTCTCCCCCTTTCCATTCCCTCTAAAAATCAATGGAAAAAAATATCCTCACTCCTTGGGTGAGGATTAAATAAAAATCCCCCCCAAACAAGCAGCAACATGTCTAATAATAGAGGATTGTTTAAATTCACCAACATGAGATATTTATATGTACACCTTCCACATATATAAATATATAGTCATTATATAACAATACTGGAAACCTTTTCATGAGATATGATAAATGCAAGTGGTTACAAAAAAACAGGTTGCAAAGAAATATTATTTTTACTTTTAAAGAAAAGACTGAAAGTAAAAATTGGAATTCCAAGTTTTCTATAATGAATGTGTTTTACTTCCATAAAGTCAAAACATATACTTTTAAGACTAGTGCATATTGTTCCATGATTATATCACTATATGAAAAGACCATTACTACTCAAAACAGACTCCCTGCAGATGAGTAATAGTAGAGGATCTATTATCACTCTTTTTACTGACTTAACATGTCTTATCAATATTTTATTGTTTTATTGGGCAGTTTCACCCTACGTCATCCATGTACTGTAAATAAGAAACCATATCCTAGAGACATTTCATTGCATATAAAATGGGTATTACTTAATGACATCTTTCATTTAGGGATAAAAACTTTTCACCATTTTTTAAAAACTAGTATTATAAGTATCATACAGCTTGAATACTATTAGACAAGTCAAAAGTCCTAAGTTATACACATGGGCTATGTGAAAATTACTTTAAATCTTTACAAATTTTCAAATATCCACTCACCCAATAAAGAGAAATAATTGGAAAAAGAAATGAAATATATTTTCTCAGTGATTATATTACAAAATCAATTACATTATCCTCTAGGATAAATAACTGTAAAGGCATATATATTTTCTCAAGCCTGTGGTTATTTATTTATCCTCACTTGAGGATATTTTTCCTTTGATTTTTAGGGAGAGTGGAAGAAAGAGGGAAAGACAGAGAGAAACATCGATGTGTGAGAAAGACATTGATTGGTTGCTTCCTGCACAGGCTGGGCTCGGACTGGAGAGGAACCTGCAACTGAGGTATGTGCACGCCCTTGACCAGAATCGAACCTGGGACCCTTTGGTTCACAGACCCACTCTCTATCCACTGAGCTAAACCAGCTAGGGCTGTGGTAGGTATTTTAAAATAAAAACATCCTGGTACAAAGAATGGTAGAAAGCTAGTAATAATAATAAAATATAGATTACCCTCCGCCCAGTGCTATTGGCATACTAAGTATCTCCAAAAGAAACAGAGTTCATGAATTTTTTTTATGAAAAATATCATAAAACAACACTACACCCAACTATGGATGACACAGATTCATCTTAATTAAGAATAGTTTCATTTTATAAGTATAAAATTAAACAAATCTCTTGTAGCTAGAAGAAACTAGCATGAGAGCAAAAACATTATACTCCAAATTAGCAATGGAAATTAAGAAGTAATTTGATGATTTTATGCAATTAAAAAAATGAATACCTCTATCACATAATTAATATCACTAGATTATTTCAGTGAGGGGAGGGCAGTAAAATAACTTTTTTTGGAATTGAGAAAAATAAAACTATCAATTACTTAAGTAATCAGAGGCTTAAAATGAGCTTTTGAGACAGTTTTCTAGATATAAATGCTCTACACCAAGTAAGGATTATTCTCACTGTTCCCACGCCTTCCACAATATATCAGTTGGCTATCTAATACCAAACTTCTCAAGGCGGAGTCAACATACCGCTTGGGGAGTGCCAGAGATTAGAAGTCCCAAGAAAAACTATATAACATGTCACACCTTAAATTGTTTGCTTTATGAGCAGAATGCTTCAAAGAAAAATATGTCAGACAAAAGCCCATCATGCCTATAGCCTGTGTTTATCACCATGTTTCTTCTGTCTCTCAGTCTTTGCTTTTTTCTATCTTTTGCCCAGAACATCCAACCCTATGCCCACCCCCAACTCTTTTCCAGATCAATGACTGTTTAACTTTAATCCTGGTTCAAGAGCCAGAAGAAAGTGTTCCTGAATTTCCCAGGCAGTGTCACCTCAGGGGCAGGACTCCTGAGGCACCTGGGGACAATACCTCCAACACACCTGCCACAGGGCAGCATGGCAAGCGCCTCTCCCACCCCCACAGGGGAAGAGGAGGGATGCTCTGCTAGTTGTCTATCATTGGCATAACACTGGCAAAACAAAACACTTTGTACAGCTGATCTAAAGCTTAGAGGTCCAACATGATCCCTGGGAGGCCCCTAATAAGGTTCCATTTTAAAGTACAACACTTTGAATAAAGGGGTTCTGTGTCAGAAATCTTAAGAGTAAAAGTAAAGTTTAGGCTTTGGAGATCAAATCTTAGTCCTGCTATCCAACTTCTGCCAAATTCCTTAACTTTTCTGAGCCTATTTCTCCTTGTTTTTAAAAACAGAAACAGCACTAATACCCACCACATTTGGTTAGTGTAGTAAATGAGTCATGAGCCTGAAGGTCTTAGCATAGTACCCACCAAGTAGCTAGTGTTCACAAGCACCACGATCAATCAAGATCTTGAATGTGAAAATCACGTAACAGTCACATGCAAACTTCAGATATTTAGAATAATAGCATGAAAAGAAACAAATTCAAAAGTATTTTATATCTTATATTTATCCTACAAAGGAAGCCACTGTTGCTATAATAATGAAAGTATGCTCTCTGTATATTTAAGAAAATTTCACAGTACTCAAAATACTGGTGGAAATGAAAATCTGTTATAAATGTACAAATGATTTTGCAAATTCCATTCAATTATTTGTCCCATGTATATGTACATGTGTATATGTATATATATACATATATATAATATTACATAATTTTGAAGAAAACAGTATGAATGGGAAAACAGTGAATTTTCATTTGATAATGAACAGCAGTGAAAGAGACAACCTGGGGTGGGGGGGGGTAGGGGAGGAAGAAGGAATACTTTTTCAGAAGTGTCAGTCATAAAGGTTGTTGATCTATGCTATAATTTATTGAGTTACAGTTTCCACAAGTAAATCTATTGGAAGCTTAATGTAAAAATATCCACTATAACTTGGAATTTTAGTGCTAAAGGATATTTAGGACCATGTATAACTATCACATTATTTCACAAACAAAAAGGCCACTTCTTAAAGTAGCCTTATGCATATGGCACATATCCCAAGAACAGACTCATTTACAAAAATGCTGGCACAGTAGCATATGTGTGTGTGTGTAAAAATAAAGTATTGTTGCCAAAATAAAAATTTCACTTTCCCACAGCTTGCTGGTCATAACTTTATAATGCTGGTCAAATCATCATTTGTAAATTTTAAAAATAAGGATCCCTTCACTTTTATACTGAAACCATTAGTATAATACAAGACAAGCTTTTCAATGTCATCATCCTCCTCCTCTGTAGTGAGATGACTGAATTCCAGGGTATATTTCCCAATACACACTCACGTCCTTTTAAATGACTATCTCTTTTTAAACAGATGTAGTTTAAACATGGAAGTCTCTCCAAGTCATAATTTTACCAAAGATAAGCAAATATAATATACACATATATTGCTCCAAATATAAAATATTTTTGTGATATCTAAAAATTTTTAATTTCTTCCAAGAATAATCTAGGAAAATGCTAACATGACAAGCTTTCATGTTAAATACAACAGAACCTCCATTGAGGACTTTTAAATTAATTTAACATTAATTATCAATCGCCATTATATATTTTCTTTTTGAAAATTGAAAAAGAAATAAGCCACTTCAGTTCCTGGCATATTAAAATTAAAAGCGAGGCAAAGACTATGAGGTGAGGAACAAGTCAAAAAAGGAATAAACACAGTGAGATCAGAAATTTTTATTTCTGCATTTATAGAGTATGATAAGAGGAAAACACAAACAAATATCTTTAAATTATAAAAATGCACTGAAAGTGCCCTCTTTTAAAAGGGCTATATTTATTCAACTATGCGCTCCCAATACAAAGTAAACCCCTTATTAAAATGTCATGCATCAACTCTTTGTTTGCTAAATTTAAATTATATGAAACTGCTTAATCACTGGGATTCTAAAAGTAGCACGACCTAGAATCTCAAGAGAAAAAAAAAAGGTTCTGTTTTCAAGACACTCATAGCAGGTAAGTTAATATTTAACTAGCAATTTCCTTAAAACACGACAACAGCATCCCAATAATAGTATTTCCATAAACGACATTTGCTCTTGAAAAAGGGAAAGCACCTAGAAAAACACAAAGTAGATAATATAAAATAAAGTAATTCACCACAATTCACGAATCAGGCAGACTGCAAAAAAACAACAAAAAAAACAAATAAAAATTCTACACATGTGATTCACTTGCAGAGTCATAAAAGCATCATTCCTTTGACCATTATGCCAAAGAGAGCTGTGTAAATGGATAATTCCTTCTAGAAAAAAAATTGATAAATGGATTGCTTTTGGTAATCTGTAACTTGAGTCCAATTCCTTATTCAGTTTTGTCTATTAATTTTCTTTTCTAGACCATTCAACTTGGATACATCCCCAAAAGATCATATGTCAGTTCTCCTATATCTGCAACCAACATCTGACCAAATGTGTTTGGTTTCTCTGCCTTGCCCTCACCACAGGTATTTTTTAAAAAACTAATAATTTAACTATCTCATAACCTAGATCAGTTGTCGGCAAAGTGCGGCTCGCAAGCCACATGTGGCTCTTTGGACCCTTGAGTGTGGCTCTTCCACAAAATACCGACTTCTGCACATGGGCCACAAAGTTTCAATCGCACTGTACATGCGTGCCCACACGTGGTGTTTTGTGGAAGAGCCACACTTAAGGGGCCAAAGAGCCACATGTGGCTCAAAAGCCGCAGTTTGCCGACCACTGACCTAGACAAAACTTTTAGAATTTATTGGATCATATGGTTCTTGCTTGTTCCTGATAGAAGTTGAAGTTTTTACCATTTACTAGAGGCCTAGGGCATGAAATTCCTGCACGGGTAGGGACCCTATCCCTGGCCAGTGATCAGGGCCGATCTGTGGGGCGACTGGCAGGGTGATCAAGAGGCCCTCACTGGCACCCGCCTTGGCTGGCCAGGCCCCACCCGCTCGCCAACCCCACTCCCCGCCACCGCCAGTTGCCTCCCTCTGTGGGGTGAGGAGGGTCCCCCACTGGCACCTGCCTTGGCTGGCCTGGGGCCTGCGAGCTGGGGGAAGCTCCTGTGTTGAGTGTTTATCCCCTGGTGGCCAGTGCGTGTCATAGCGACTGGTCATTCCACCAGTTGTTCTGCCTTTCATTCGATTTGCATATTAGGATTTTTAATTTTTTAATTTATTGTCTAAAGTTTTACATATGTCTCCTTTTTCCCCGATTGACACCCCCCCACCACCACCACCTAGCCATTCCCACCCCGAGCAAGCTCCCACCCATGATCTCACTCATATATGGGATATGATGGTCAACATAATTTGATTAACAAGAATAGATCCAGAGACAAATGGAAGGGGAGGGGGCGGGGGGGTTAGAGAGCAACCAAAGGACTTGTATGCATGCATATTAGCATAACCAATGGACACAGACACTGGGGCGGTAGGGGCTTGCATATTAGGCTTTTATTATATAGGATAATTATACCTCCCACAAAACAAAAGGATTCTTGTAACCTTGGTTTTCCAACTCACAGTGGGCAGATATAACTATAAAACTACTATAAGAAAAATAATTGAGTACCAATAAATTTTGCATGTGCCAAAATAAATTAGCCATCACTACATCTTTCTGCTGTTTTAAGAATCAGTTTTTGTTTGTTTGTTTGTATGTGTGATATTGGTGGGTATCTAAGACTGAGCTCCCTTTCCTTTTATTCTTTTCCATATTTTTTGTCCCAAATGCCTTTGAGAAACAGCTATCCACCTAATTCCTATCCCACATGTACATATATACAAAATGAAACTTTAAAAATGGAAATGCCATATAGAGAGGGAGCTATATCTTGACATACAAACAACCTCTGTGACTGATTATCCTGACTGGTTATGCGGGCTGGGGAGAGGTGAGCATTTGGGATGAGAGAATAAGGCAGGTAGGTGTGAATGAGGAACCAATGACCAGGGCCACTGGGTTCACTCTGTTCACTTCTAAGTGGGAAGCAAAGGTAACAAAAGGAAGTTACAGGAAGTTCTGGGTGATGGTGGCTAGAAAGACACTGCATTTTCAAGGCAGCCTGTTCAAGCACAAAAATACATAATGGATGTATCGTAAGTCATTTAGTACAATCTTGGCACCACAATGGTGTTTCTTACGTCCCCGTTTCATGCTTCATCATCATTTTGCTAAGTTAGCATCAAGAACTGTAGAGAACTTTATAAAAATAAAAAAATTATATAATTAACACTAAAGTTATATACACAAAAATATTAAGTATACTGTACATTTATTCCTTCTCCACATAACAGTGTGTGATTTCTTCTTTAAGCAAAACCAAAAATAAGCTTCAACTGAAACCAGATCACAGTAACGTAGGCCAGGATCCATACACTGTGCCACCTCATTGAGCATGACCATTAGTTCCTTACTCGGTGCTATGGGTAGTAAAGGGTCTTACTATGAAGCTAGGTACTCATCAGAAAGGCGAACAAATCAGCCAAAAGCATGACAAAAACAGCATTATCATAGAAATTACAGTTTCTTCAGTAACAAAGCCCACTGTTTTCTAAAAAAACTTAAAAATTTATAAGCCTTTGACATATGAACTACAGATTAATCACCCCTGTTTAGATTTAGGATGTGTTTTGGTTTTAAACAGAATCATGCTTTTGAATCACTGTTTGTCAGAAACATGATTTCTCAGATTCTGGAAGATTGCAATTCACATAGTAATTGACTGGGTTATAAAAGAGAATTTAAAAAAAAGAAAATTCTTTAAGTCGGCGTGCCAGGGATGTAAAAGGAGCTTTCATGTAAGTTTTCACCTTAATATAGTTATATTATGTTAGCATCTTTTATCACACAATATTAAATGTGGACTCACAAGAAATAGTAGTGATAAATTCTATTTAGACCCATAAAGTCTGGGGCTCGGTGGCATTGGCGTGTATGGCTCCAGCCACGGCTCTCACCTTGCAGACAGCCTCCTCAGGAAGGCAGTGTGGATACCCTGGACTGTAATTGTCTATGTCCAGCACTTTTTCCCTCACTGACCTGTAAGCTCCCAGAAGGATAAGCCATCCCATATAATAAAAGCCCAGCAACTGAACGGACAACCAGAATGACTAGTCATTCAACAGAGGAGCGGCCGCTGGTGGTCAGTGTGCTATCACAGTGAGAGCACAGCTCGGCTGACTGTGATGAGCAGCTGCTCCCGCTGTGAACCCTGGGCCAACAGGCAGGAATCCGGGTTGCTTGTCACCTCCTCGCCCCAGGTTCCTCCTCCTTGCTCTCTGTTGCCTCCTCCAGACATCTGCAGGCCACGCAGAGCTGACCTCGGAGGCTGGGAGGTGGGTACATGGCTGCCATGGGACTGGCACCGCCTACTCCACCGCCTCTCAGTGCTACTGTCCCTGGGCCTGGCCCCGACTGGGTTCCCTGGAGTGGTGAGTGCTCTGGCTCTACGGAAGATGCTGGGTCCTATATAATAAAACTCTAATATGCAAATCAACTGAACGGCAGAATGACTGGTCGCTATGATGTGCACTCACCACCAGGGGGCAGATGCTCAACCCAGGAGCTGGGCTGCCCCCTGGTGGTCAGTGCAGGTCCACAGCCATTTGGCTGACTTGGTGGGATGAGTGGCGCCCCCACTGTGGGCTGATCCCCCCCCCCCCCCCCCCGCACCAGTGCATGAATCCCGTGCACTGGACCTCTCGTATGTTACTAATGGTGTATTTTGGCACTTGATAACAAATCTCTGTTGAATAAAAAAAATAAAGTGTTTGTTTACTAATGATTTTCTAACAGAAGTTGGGAATTTAAAGAACGCAAAGAGAATGAAAATCAAGCGTACATTTTTAATGAAAATAAAGACCCTCTAAACTGACAGCACACAATAGTTACGCAGCATCAATTTAGACCTGAGAATGCTCAATAACAGAATTAAAGTGCTAAACCTTTAATCACTTTGAGTAAAAACCTTTGGACTACAATTCCTTTTCTTTTCTTTCTTAAATAGAATACAATTCATTCTGTCAACAACTCAGTAATTATTGCGAGCCAGTTTCTATACAGGACTTTAGAAGCAGCTGTAAGTATAGATGACACAAGGCAAAGAAGTAAAGAACCAGAGTGACACCTGCCCCAGCAACAGGTCTGCAAGCTGATGCCTTCAGTGGCCTTGGACACTGTCCTTTTCCACCTTCCTCAAACACAATGTAACTAATGGACAGCGATGGGCTCGGGTTTTAATCTCAGCTCTGACACCTATCTTATCATCTGAATCTTGGACCAGTTAAGTTTCTCTGGTTCACCACCTAACTGTTAGGTTTACATTAGAACCATCTACCACGGGACTATTAGAGAGGTAGAGTGAGTGCACACTACCTTCAGAGCCCTTCCTCCTTCTGTTCTTACAAAACTTACCTTACCTTTAGTGGTTACTAAGGTATACGTGACCAATATTTTCTGAATGAAAAATTGAGGGGCATAACCACATACATAGACTAATATTTACAATACAGATTTCCTGGAAAATTCAGGACACAGGAAATACCACAAGATTGTAAGCTATCTGCACTATTTCTGCCTGAGTCTTTATCTCTGCATTGGTCACTCTGTTATTTCCATTCATAAAATCATATACATTTGAACCTTGAACAACATGGGTTTGAACTGTGCGGATTCATTAAATGTGGATTTTTTAAAAATAAATACTGTAAATGTAGTTTCTCTCATGATTTTAACATTTTCTTTTCTCTAGCTTACTTTATTGTAAAAATTCAGTATCTAATACTTATACAGAATATGTGTTAACTATGTTATCAGTAAAGCTTTTGGTCAATAGTAGGCTTTCAGTTAAGATTTTGGGAAGTCAAAAGTTACACACAAATTTTCAACTATGCAGGGTGTCAGTGCCTCAACCCTCATGTTGTCCAAGCGTCAATTGTGTATTCAGTCCTGCTTTCATCTGCTCAAAAGTCACAGTGTACCAGGCACTATACTCTGAGACTAAAGCAGGGGAGAAATGTCCACAGGAACTTAAACCATGTTTGGCAATGGTTTGGGTGGAGGAGCGAGGGAAGTCGGAAGGGTCTGTGAGGAATGGACACTTCAGCAGGGGCCAGAAGGACATCAGGTCCCCACACCTGGGATGGCACAGTGCTGCTGTTCACTACATCTTTCTACATTTCTTCTTACAGCTTTTTATTTTCCCCATGCTCTCGCTCTTTCCACACCGCAAAAGGGGGTGCGGCTGGAAGGTGGCCAGATTTTGAATCAGGTGACAGAGTTGCTTTATCTTCCTGGGCTGAATCTGTAAACCGGGGGAGACACCTACTCTCCCCCACATCTTGGCGTCCTGTGAATGAGGACTATGTGTGAAATGACAGACGTCAAAGCTCTAGATGATGATAGGGCTACTAAACAGTGTAGACTTATTTTTTTCTTATTACATTTTTCCTTTTTCTTGCTTTCCTGTTATTTTTAGTGCACTCTTCACTGCGGTTAGAATTCTCTGAAGAGCATACATATTTTTGCTACCCTGAGTCAATGCTCTGTTTTCCTTCCAGTCAGAATTTTGGTCAGTCACAACACAACACAACTTCCTCCTGGTTTTCTGCCACTCATTCACTTACCAGACCTTTGAAATACGTTTGTTACGTATCCAAGTCACAGGCACTAGGGAATAGGATTTAAAAAAACAAAACAAAAATATGGCACTCCTCATAACTACTGTTGACCACTCATATCTATATATCAAATGTCACCTTCACCTCCAATGGGGTAAAAATACTCTCCTCCCAGACGTATGTTCAATCTCAAACATCCATGAAAAAAATGAATGGTGCTTCCGAGATAGAAAATTCTTTTTTTCAAATTCTCACATTTCAACATTAATGCCTAATTAATTTTACTCAGTAATTATGCTGCAATTTAATCACATGGCTTTACAATTAGCCTTGAATATAAATCTAAGTTTTGTAACTTCTGAATAATGTGACCATTAATAAGGTGATACCTATTTTGGTTTATTCACCTTTTAAAAAGGCTAATAGTTAGGAACTACGTAAGGCTGTCATGAAAATAAAGCTTTTGTAAAACATCCAATTCAATGCTCAATACCTTTGTTCTTCCCTTTCCCCACTTATATTCCTTGATAAGTAACACAATAAATACCGGAGCTTCACCAGGCTGCTACGCTTTGGTAGAAACAGAACCCGCCGTTTTCCCCTGGCTTTGTCTGACCAACGTGAAGCCCCCAGTGTGGACCAGAGGGTTGCAGAGTACAGAACTCCATTTTAGTAGAAATATTTAGGGAAAAGTAATCCTCTTTGCTTCCATGAATGGTAATGTTTTTGGAGCTAAGTTGATATTGGCATGTTCCTGTAGCAGTTCACTGTAAAGTGTAATGACACTGAGCCATACTCAGAAATTGCAGAGCGAAAGCAGAATTTATATGAGATGCCTTACATATGTCCTTAAAAATCAATATACACCATGTTCTTAGCAAAGCAAAAAATTCATTTAATAGCATTTACTGTATATATAATACCCGTTGCATAATTTTTCAAAGCTATTTCCCTTGTTTTATCTTTATAATAATTTACTAAGTCAACAGATGTCATCATATGGCCTCACAGAGGCCATATAAAACCAGCTCTAGAATACCCATCTGCCACGTGCCATGATGCTCTGGGCAGACTGGCAAAGTCTATGGACTCTTTCTCAGTATGATGTCTTCCAGTGTGTACAACTAGATTTACATAGCAAATATTTAGCTTGACGGTGTATCAAAATATTTTAAAATGTGATATGGCAATGGACTACTTTATTAATGTATTAAGTAACAAGATCTATCTGTGGGTGTAATAACTAATCTAAAGTGATAAGCTTCAATATATTTAGTTGTCTACAACTATTATGTGATATGAGAATTGGTATTTTATTTCTGTCAGTGGCAAAGTTACAGGCTGCCAATAATATTATGGCTAATTGCCTACATTCAGAATTAAAGGAAATGCTAAATTTTCAGTTAGATATTAGTGAAAATAGAAGTGCAATATTTTTCCCCAAACAAGCTCACAAACTCCTGGAAATCCACTGTGACCCCTGGAAACGTTCAAAACGAAGTTCACCAATTTACAAGATAGCCACAGGAATTTTAACGTGTTTCAATGTATAAAAAAAGTTGTCCTTATAATAGCAATATAAATTTAAAAATAAAATAAAAAGGCCAGAAATTGTGCTTCATAAAATCAAAGCTTTATTGCCCAATCTTCACCAATCTTAATAGTCCAAATCTTGACATAAATCTCTAAACTTATTTCAGGAAATAAGGAATTTTTTAAAAACTAATCTCTAAAAATATATATAGGGGTGGGAGAAGGTAGTTTTACAGTTGTGAGTACGTAAACAGAGTTTATTCTTACATTATTACTTCTTGTATTATTGTATTACTTTCCATACAAACAACTGTAAAGCTACTTTTGTTCCACCCTGTATGGTGGATAAATTTACTTTGGTTTCCAAGTAAAAGAAAATGATAAGGTAGCAGGTATATCAACATGCAGGATCTTAAAAATCATGAAGCCGGACACATTTCCACACCTTTTCCTGATCTACCCCACTGTTTGCAGCTTTCCCCAAAAACTCTGTACTCACTGCTTGCTCCCTGACTTCAGTGTCATCCTGTACATCTCTAACTGGTAACAAGTACCACATGCAGGGAGAACTCAGAACAGTCCCAAATTCATTTCCTGTAAATACAGAGTTTTGTGTGTTTTTTAAAATTTTTTTAAATTTATTGGGGCAACACTGGTTAATAAGATTATGTGTCTGACCTTGACTGGGTGGCTCAGTTGGTTGGAGCACTGTCCTATACACCAAAAAGTTGTGGATTTGATGCCTGGTCAGGGCACATATGGGAGGAAGCCCATCGATGTTTTTCTCTCCCTCCCTCCCTCTCTCCCAAATCAATGAACATATCCTTCAGTGAAGCTAAAAAAAATTATACAGGTTTCAAGTGTACAATTCTATAACACATCATCTGCATATTGTATTATGTGTTCACCACCCAAAGGCAAATCTTCTAGCACCATTTATCCCTCCTTTATCCTCTTTTACCTCCCCTACCCCCTTCCCTCTAGCAATCACCATTCTGTTATCTGTGTCTACAAGATTTTTTAGAGACCAGTTTCCGAACCCAAAATAAGAAAATAAATCTTTATGAGAACTGCAATAGAAATGAATTTTCTAGAACATCAAGTCTTCAGTGAAACGGCCTTTGGATTTGATTAAGGAAACAAGGGCTAGATGTACAATTACACTAGCAGTGTAATTTCAATAGTGCCAACCTACAAAATTTTTTTCTATGAGGCTGTGCTAACATTGTATGATTGATATGTAAGGAGCAGCCTCTATACAATTTAGAAAGAAGTATGGTACATTATATCACCCCCCTGGTTGCCCCTTGAAAAAAATAAAGTTCACATCACTTGAAAAATGAAGAAAGGTTTCAGTACTTCTACATTTGAGTCGCTGTCCAAAAAAATATATAATAAAATAGATTTGTCAAAAGACTTTGCTACATTTCAAAGCAACCTAAAAATTAAGTGATGGTTTCAATGAGTACACTTGTTTGAGCTAATACAGCAACCCAAATATTAGACATAAACTTTCAATACACTGTATTTATTCTGTTGGTCTACACATCATATTTCATAAATACTATCATGTTAAATCAACGATGTCAGCATTTAAGTGGAAATTATAAAATATTTAAAAGTTTAAAGGTACTGTCAAATAAAGTGAAAAAAAAGTCTATCTATTAAAATTCAGCTTGGGTTTAATATGAAAAATGTTAACGTACCAAAAGAATTCCAGCGAAGCAATCATGTATAAACATAGATATTAGCCTGAAATTTAAGACAAGCTGCTGGATTGAATGATGAGACCATCAGCTTGAGATTTTCAGCTCATTAGCTTAACCACAATCCCAACCTAAAATCCATAAAGTCACAAAGGCAAGTGTAATATACCTCCTAAGTTTAGAGAACTACACAAATTTTTCATAATTCACCTCATGAAGGATTTATGCTCAGCATTACTCTAATGACAGTGAAGAGAGAACCAGGAACCGTCTTTGAGGCAGAAATTAACTTTTTAAAAAAACATTAAAAACCTGTTTTTCTTATTTTCAATGCCAACATATTGAAAAACAGAAATGCATCCCCCTTCAGAACAAAAAAAAAAAAAGCAAATACCAAACCCTGCAAATGACCCAGCATGCTTCCACCCAGAGGTGCACCAAGGCAACACTCATTCTTCCTCCACAAACCTGCCTGCCCGCCGCAGCACCTCTGCCATCTGCACAGGTGCCCAAAGCAGGTCCTAGTATCACCCTGAACTCTTCCTCTTCCTGAATCCCTACCATCAATCAATCACCAAGTCCTACTGATTCTGCCAAAGGCCCCAGATCCATCACTTCGCCTGATGGCCTCCTCTCCCACCCAAGAGCAGTCACCTGTCCTCCTCCCTCCACACTCCCTCCCCGGACATCATTGCCTGCTCAGACTCTTGCGGGGTCTCTGACCTCGGAGCCTCTGCACACTTCCCGTTTCACTACAGTCACTGCAGGAGGAGGAAGAGGTCTAACAATTGGTACTCACTTCTTTGGTGGGATGTGCGTTAATATAAGAAAGTGTTCCAACCAAATTATTACCTCCTCGAAGAACAGAATCAGGGAGAGGGATTAGAATAATGAGCTATGCAGTTGTTTTAAATATCAGGGCTGATATTTATCTCCCCCTTACCCCTCACTGCAATCTCTGCTACTGTTATTACATTGTTGTTATTACATAATCATTATTAATAACAATAACCAACAGTGGTATATTTTTATTATTAATAAAGTGAATATGATGCTTCAACATACATAATCACAAATTTATTTCTTCACTGGTCCTAGTTATATGGAACACAACAGGGTCCTATTCATTCTACCAATATATCAAGGTTCGCTAAGCCTGGATGAGAGGAAGCAGCAGAAAGAGAGCTGAAGACAGGATTGGTATGTAAACTGGCCCTGGCAAGGAGACTAAAAGAAATGATAGGGCAATATAAAAGGCACAAATGAATTCTTAGGAGATATCCACAGGGAGACCTCAGAAAGTGGTAACCTCTATTCGAGAGACTCCTGTTCAGCCTTGTCCAGCATGATGTCCCAAAAGACAGTGCCCTGTGGAGATGGAGCTTCTTTATACGACACTGGGGACGTTGGCCTGGCGCTCACTGACTCTCCTTCTAGGCCTTTCCTACATGCAGCTTACTAGATGCAGCTCCTTTCTGGGTCTATCCTGCTACAGCTTAACTGCATGCTGCAAAAATGGAGTCTGCACTTCAGAATTCTTTGCAAGTAGTGGATTTGGTCATGCCTGGCAATTACCTGTTAGCAGGGGAAAAATTATTTTCCTTAATAGAGTTTATGCAAAAATGATCCAGAATGGATTATGAGGGCAAGTATCTAAATTGTGATTCCATACATGGCATGGCATTAATGACTTAATGTGGTTTTAAAATGTTTACTATGGTGGATAAAATAAACGCTCTTTTGAAATTTTGTTTAAGGTGCCCCAAACAAAATTAAAAATAGATTAGAATACAATTTCCCACCGACATATATCAGCCCTCCTGTTGCTCCTAATATGCCTCTACCTACCCCCTAATTTCATGACTCTTGTGTTGGCCCACAGAAATTTCAATGTCTAAAATGGCAGCATTATCAGTAACATATATACTCTGAATTTGAAGCATGAAAAATTAGAGTTGGACTAAAAATTAAAACTGACAGCACTGAACTGATAATAGATCTTAAAATTGGTATTTAAACAGGTCTTTACCACACTGAGTACAATCATCACGCTCACCATTTCCCCTAAATCCTTTGCAGTTTCTCTACATTGTAAATCATTTCTCTACAGCAGATGAACTGTGCCCACTCTGATGTCACTGTATGAACTGTATCCAGACACACCTATCTAACCTCTTGGCAGGAGGTTAATGAGGAGAACAAGCCCAAACAAGCACAATAGTTTTGCAGATGGCAAGGTGGCAGAAGTGAGCTACCCTGCAAAAAGCAGCAAGCCTGGCCTCTGAGCTCAGGGTTGGCTACGCTGGCTGTCACAGTCTCTCCCTGCGCCACACAGAATTGGACACAATGGTTGGGTGCTGAGGGGTTGGAACTAAGCACCACCTTAGAAGCAGTAATGTTTAAGTCTGTAACAATGTGCTTTCTGGTAAACCGACATGATGTGGCCAGCCCACCCAGAGGAAGGCACGTGCCATGCTTTTAAGTAGTGACGATGGTAAGATCTGTCCCATGGGGATGGATGTCCAGTGACAGGTGCAAGACAACTGACCACAGTCAGCCATGCAATCTGACCACAGAAGAAAACCGAGTTCCTGTTCCCTCTGGAAGGAAACCTGCACCTTGGGCCCCATGAATCCGATGGCTGACTGTTCAAAAAGGCTAAAACAGACACCAAAACCAACACCAGGGTTCAGAGTGCAATTCTGCTGTCTAAACACTAAATACTCATTTTCCTGTGGGTCCACATTTGGAGCAACCTCCCTGCAAACCAATTAAAATAGATCAACAGTTTTTAAAAAACTTTCTAAGCAATGAAAAGGCTGCTACTTACTGAAGATTTTCTTGTGAATGTGTTCATGAAAGTGTTATGGTTAGAAGAATCATATAATTAGCCTTCCTACATAACTTTTTTCAATACTCTGTATGTCTACACATGAAAGAAACAGATGTGCATTATTTTGGGTAAAATTACATGGAATGCTGTCAAAATCAAGAGGTTTAGGTAAGAAATTCCCTAACTATGCAGTTTATAAGTAATTGAAATGGATAAATGTGAGGTAGTGCTGAAATTTAGATATTTGGAAATAGCAGAAGACATGCCCACAATCTGGTTTAGTTTAAAATAAAGCAGGAGAATCAATCTTATTAATAAGTATTTAGAAATAAATTATAAATGTCAAATTCCCTTTATACTTTTAATTCCCATAATCATGTGGAGAAAGAATAGCCGGTAAAAATGCTAAGTGATGGTTTCAATGAGTCTGCAGAGGGAACTGGATAAATGCCCAAGATCCCGTGTTTTGATGCCTTTAGAATTCTACAATTTTATAAATATACAGAGACAAGAGAGGCGCCCAGGGACACCACAGAATCAAAGAGGCATGTCCAGTTTTATAGAACGTTAAACATTTTATACCTAGTAACCTTATAGATAAGCAGTCCCTTTAAATGTGATCTCTAATTCACCAGAGGAGGAGGAAAGTAGAGGAAAAGACATTCAAAAGTACCAATATTTTAGGACAAATACCAAACACATTTACACTGAACATTTTCCTTAAAATTTTCCTAAAATGAAAATACTACCCTAACTTAATCTTCACTAACCCGAGAGAAAGGTATTATAATGGAGATTATACAGACAGATCAACTGCAGATAAGATATATTAAATAAAGTCATTGCTTACAGTCATAAATTAATGAGTGATTGCACCCAAATAGTACAAGATTAAATGGAGAAGGTGGAGAAACTCAACTTTTCCCCTTAATTTTTCATTCATTCATTCATTCATTCTGCATACATTTGATATCATATGCCAACTACTATTGGCCCCCTAATCAGGAAAGAAATAACAAGGAATGAATATTGCTCAAGTACAAAAAACTCATAGCCACAATTTTAGTAGACTATATCTAAAGCAAATAAAGACTAGCATTCCAACTGTATTTAAATTAAGATCTATTTCTCTGATAAAACATAATAACATCAAATAACATCCTCCATCTTTAAAAAATGTTCTATGGATATATAATCCAAAACAAAAATATGTCTCACTTTATAGAAATCTCCCCAAGCAGAAACAGAATTCTACATTCTGTAACTGTGACTTTCTGTTTTTTAAAATATGCTTTCTCCCCTCTCATTTATATGTCCTGTTAATATTTTCTTCCAACAAAAGCTCTGGCATTGACCACTACTTCTCAGAAATTTTATTCATATCCTGACAAATGATGTGACTGGTAATCTAAGCATCCCCCAAAGCTGAAAGGATATGATCAAATACTCAAGAAGTATTCTTTATATGAACAATTTAAATGTAAGAAAATATCTGACTCAAGGTTTTAGAAAAATATTTCCTATTGGCAATCAGAAACACAATGTGCCTATCAGCAATCTAATTCATCATATGTTACTTTAAATAATATATTGTAAGATTTTATTGAAACTGGTTTGTTACCAAATGGAAGGTACATAAAAGAAAAAAGCTGATAAATTTTATTCGTCAAAGTCATTAACACTTAAACTGAGCTATTCACTGGATCAATTCCAAAGGGAAGTTATTAAGTTATAGCATGATTTTAAGGGACAATAACCAAAATTAAACATGTCAATCCTTTCACTGATTTCTGAGTATGCTTCAGCTAGTTTAATCCCTTTAAAGAACTTTTCCATCTAATGAGTTCCAATCAGGAGTACAACACTCTCCTACTACCAGAGGAATTTAAATATCACTTCTAATTAAAAGATTTTTGCGTAATATCTGATTATATATACTTATTATGTAACTTAGAAAAAAATCAGATGTTCTTTCATAAGACAGTAAATAGGATAAACCATCACTTTATATAAATTTCCAACTTCTAATGGGATTAAACATTATTTTTTACTACATAAAGCAAGGCTATATTTTGATTCCTTCCTGAAGTAACTTCTATTTGTCTTTCCTTCCAAAGCAAACCAAGTTCCATCCACACACTAAGCCCTCTAACATTGATGGCCTTTTCCCTCCTGACTGGAAGCCCACCCTAGCTCACTCTGCCTTCTCCTTCCACTGGTAAAATCCTACCTGCCCTTCAAGCCCAGCTCCAAGCCACTCACTCATTGAAATCCACTGTTCCAAGTGCATTATTACACTCTTCTTCACTTGTGTTACAACTAACTTCACCATAAAAGCATTTCATTCTCATTATCCAGATAATGAGAACACAGTGCCTTAGCTACCTTGCAAAGTTTGCTGACTTGAGCTGAAAGATGACATTTTTAACTGTTCAAATTGAAGTTAAGGGAAGTCACACACACAATCTAATCTAAACTCAGTTAAGACTCACAATCTATCTGTGAAACAGTCATCATTATTTTCATTTTAGAGCTATGGAAACTCAGAATCAGAACATTTCAATGAATTATCCCAGAGATCAAAACTTTTGGGTGACAGAACCAGAATTCAAACCTGGGGTCTGGACTCAGCCTTGCAGCTGCCTTTCAAGACACAAAATGTATTCTGTACCTTTATCTGCACTAGAACTCTTTAAAATTACCCCATACCTAATCTATAAGCCATTTTACTCACATTCTCTCTATGAATGATAATAGTTTATCATAAACAAAGGACAAAGGAATCCAAAGTCAGTGGAAATTAAAGATAAAAAACCCTGCAAACCATTTAACATTACAAAATTAATACCTATATTCTATGATTGTAAAGTAAATATACCCTACATTAGAATATCATATCCTAATTATTTAAAAATTCCAGTCTGTAAAAAAAGGAGAATGATGACGGAATTTTGTTTAGAATTTTCACATTGTTAGGAACATCTAATTCTACTTATTATTTTACACATGAGGAAGCTGGGCCCAGAATGATTCAATATCCTCAAGATCACAATATTATTAAATGAAGGCCAAGAGAAGAACCTGACCTCTTAACTCTCAGCCTAATTGCTTTTTCCATCCTACTGGTAGAGTTATATACCATATTTCTAAAGGAACACTGAAAATAAGAATCATTTGTTGCATATGTCAATGCCTAAAAGAACCTCACAGATCTATAGACTTTAGTCTACAACCTAAATTTTCCTATCAGAAAACTGAGACACAAATAGCCAATATATTTTGCCCACATTTAAAAATTATTTTAAATCCAATGAAAATTCCCCCCTCAAAAATTTACAATATTGAAATGTAAGACGGGAAATCATAAAAAATCTTAGAAGACTCCATAGGCAGCAAAATATCAGACATATGTTGCAGCAATACCTTTCCTGATACAGCTCCTAGGGCAATGGAAACTAAGGAGAAAATAAACAAATGGGACTACATCAAAATAAAAAGCTTCTGCACAGCAAAAAACAAACAAACAAACAAAAAACATCAACAGAACAACAAGAAAGCCCACTGCATGGGAGAACATATTTGCCAATGCTATTTCAGATAAGGGTTTAATCTCCAAAATTTACAGGGAACTCATACAATTTAACAAAAGGAAGACAAACAATCCAATCAAAAAATGGGCAAAGGACTTAAACAGATACTTTTCGAAAGAGAACGTACAGAATGCCAAGAGACATATGAAAACACGCTCAAAGTTACTAACCATCTGAGAGATGCAAATCAAAACAACACCTCACACCTGTCAGAATGGCTGTCATCAACAAATCAACAAATGACAAGTGCTGGCGAAGATGCGGAGAAAGAGGAACCCTTGTGTACTGCTGGTGGGAATGCAGACTGGTGCAGCCATTGTGAAAAACAGTATGACATTTCCTCAAAAATTTAAAAATGGAACTGCCATTTGACCCATTAATACCACTTCTAGGACTATATCCCAAGAAAACAGAAACACCAATCAGAAAGGATATATGCACCCCTATTGTTCATAGCAGCACAATTTACAATAGCTAAGATTTGGAAAC
>NW_006295491.1:4853845-4871133 GCF_000327345.1 Myotis davidii | reverse complement strand
AAAAACCTTTGGTACATCTACACAATGAAATACTACGCCACTATAAAAAAAGGAACTTTTACCATTTGCAACAGCATGGATGGAACTGGAGAGCATTATGCTAAGTGAAATAACCCAGTCGGAGAAAGATAAATGTCACACGATCTCACTCATTTGTGGGATATAATGATCATCATAAATTGATGAACAAAAACAGATCCAGAGACAAGGTAGCACTGAACAGACTGTCCAACCTCAAAGAGAAGGCAGGGAGGGGAGGGTTAGAGAGCAACCAAAGGACTTGTATGTATGCATATTAACATAACCATTGGACACAGACACTGGGGCAGTGGGGGCTTGCCCTCAGGGGTAGGAGTGGCCAGGGGGGTCAATTAGGGAAAAAGGAGACATACATAATACTTTAAACAATAAAAAAATTACAAATATATTAAGAGATAAAAGAAGATTCATCACAGTAACTAACTGGTAAAGCATCTTTGTGGAAGCAGACTCCCTTCCTAAGAAGACTGTCATAAAAGTTATCTGATTATAAGTATAATATCCTCTACCTTTAATTCCATTTGAAAACAAGAAAAAATCCTCTAATTACAGCCTAGTGACATTTCCTTTGTATAAGAAAAAAATTAATGGGGGGGGGAGTAAATATGTTGACATGTGTCTATCACATAAAAGAACTTCAATGTCAATAAAGTAGGCAAGTACAGGATTTTCAATCTTAGTTTGATGTTTTTTTGAAAAATAATCACAATACATGTTTAACATCTACTTGGTTCTAGAAGAACTTTCTAGGTGCAAAATTAATCTGTCAAAGAAACTGCAAAATTTAAAAATTTTTACAAGATGTTATTGATGGCAAAAAAGTACCTATTTCTCTCTGGCATCTCTATTTCAACGTAAGAACAAATACTTCTTGCAAAAACACCAAACATCCAAGCTTTTTCTTATATTAGAAAAGAGTTTCAAAAGGGACACACCCTGCAGTTGAAAGCAGAATTCCACACCCTTCATTTCCCTCTACCTCTTTTCAATTCAGCTGCAGCCACACAAATTCCAACACCAGGGAAAGGCAACTGAGGGATGTCAGAAATAAAGCAGGCAGATTAAAACTAGAGCCTAAAACCAAAAATATCCCAGGACAACAAGAAGCAAAACCATGGTATCAAAGAGAAGTCAGAAAACACCAACATGCAATCCGTCTTTAACGCGGCATGGAACTAAAAAGTGTTCTGAACGCAACTGCGTTCACACTCAAGTTTTCATTTGTCAGGAGTGGACGGGATGCTCTTGCATTTAAGAGCAGTGAAGTTATGCTGCTTATTTCATCAGAAATCGACCCAAGGTGAAGAGTAAGGCAGAAGAAGAAAAAAATGAACTGTTTGGGCATTTTTCCCCGACCACAACTGTTTTTCTATTTTACGATAGATGAAACTCTTGGTTGGAGAGGGAGAAAGTAAATAAAAAGAACTGTAATTCCTGAGCCCGGGCCAGTTTACAGTATTTGAGAAAAGGATCTGCGCCACAGCTTGGCAGGCGGCCATATTTACAGTAAGCTATCTAGTGTTTTGCCCAACAGGAAGAACAAAGGGCGCAGTGTTGTGCTGCTGGGTTTGTGTGTTTCAACTGTTGTAAGGAGAAGGAATGTAGCCCCACATGCAACAGACCCCTTCCTTTCACAGCTCTCTCTCCTCAATGACTAGGTTACCGTTCCCAGAGTTTTAGCTTAAACTTTAAATAACCATTTATTTATTTACAAAAACTGCAGTATCTCTAGTCATTTAGTTTGAATTTTTAAATTTCAAAAGCTTAAATGCCTGTGTTTAACAATATACAGGTAATCCTGTCTTCCAAGCTTAGTTAAAGCTGAAACAAGGGCCTTGAACACAATTTTCTTAGTGAGACTTAACGTATCCTCCTCCTTCCATTGCATTATTACAAAGTTTTAGCGCATGAATAGACTGAATACGAGAAAAATTATATTAGGCACTCAATTAGTATTTTAACATAGTACATTCCTAGTTTATTTCCAGAAGTAAATAAAAATTTGAAGTTATAGTTTATGACCAACATATTGAAATCAGCAAGAATTATTTTCCCTCAGTTATATTTCTTTTGAAATTATGTTCAAATATAATGTAACTCAAAACTAAGTATACTGAAATGTCTATTTCTTTATATATGCCTGGAGTTACATATTCTCTTGAGGCAAAAAAAAATTTTTCATCTTAAATACCAACGTGATGGACTTCACATCCCTAATTTAGTGGGGAAGGAGAACAAAATAAAGGCAAATGGGTATAATATACAACATATTAGATGGTGAAAATTTTAAAGAGGAAAAAAACAAGGAAGGGATGAGGTGATAGGACTCAGTGGGGCAGAAAGAAGAGGTTAAAATTTTTAATGTATGTTTTTATTGATTTCAGAGAGGAAGGGAGAGGGAGAGAGATAGAAACATCAATGATGAGAGAGAATCATTGATCGGCTGCCTCCTGCAGCCCCCCAACTAGGGATTGAGTCCCCAACCCAGGTATGTGCCCAGACTGGGAATTGAACTGTGCCCTCCTGGTTCATAGGTCAATGCTCAACCACTGAGCCATACCAGCTGGGCACATTTTGATAAGGAGTCAGCAAAGGTGTCCAGGAAGGTGAACCTGGACCCTACACCTGCCAGGTGGGAGGGGACCGGCCTGTGGATGTCAGTGAGAAGAGGACGTTAGCTGTGTTTACTAGCAAATGACAGGGTTTCCTGAGGAATAACTATGTATTCTCCACTATTGTGAAGCTCCTCCCTAAGGTGGGGAGACAGCAAGAGAGTTTTATTGAAACACAGATGCTGTCACAGGGCTGGCGCAGGGACCGACACAGCACCAGCAGCCGGCAAGAATGCACCAAGGAGAGATGGTAAGGAGAAAGCAGACGCGTAAAGGAGAAGCAGAGCAAGCGGAAGTTGGGGATGGTGTGAAAAGAAAAGGTTTTGAGGCAGTGCCCTAAACATTAATATTATTATAATAGCTGGGTATTAATCATTTAGAGAGTGTATAAACTCTTACAGCCTGGAAGAGGTTTCTCCTGAGAGCCGGATTAGCTTAATAGAGGAACCACCAAGACAATATCAGATACCGCTACAACAGGCTAGTTTACTGAGCTTTTATTTTTGTTCCGTTTCCATTGTTTTGTTTTGTTTCCTTCCGTGTAAGGACAGGCGGGGGAGGGGACTTGGTTGGGATACAGGCCACAGGGCCTGCCAGTGCCCAGGGGACAGCAGAACCTGAGGAAAAAGATGGCTGTGTGGCGCAAACACAGACCCTGCAGGCACGACCTGAGGCTCAGTGCCATGTAAGGGGGGGGTTCCATGGAGTTGGGTGAAAGATACACCAGACAGTGGGATATAGAATGACAATCAGAAGGCCCTCCTCCAATATTCTACTGGGTCCTTCATCTCAGCCCTGGAGGTAATTAGAGGAATAATAATAAATATGAGTTAGGAAGATTCCATTTCCCTCCATTCTGGGTGCTTAAGGGCTCTTTAGAAAAAAAAAAACAAGTGAAAAACAACAATAAGAAAACATTCATACCCACCAGAGTAGCAAGAACTTCAAAGTTATTAATAACAGTGTTCTAAAAAATGTGAAACAAGGAGAACTCTCCCATACTACTGTGTAAAAACTGTAGAAGAAGTTGGCAACAACTAGAAAAAAGTAAAGATGTTTATACTCTCTGCCCTGTAAAATGCATTTACAAGAATATACCTAGAAAAAATTGTAGTGTTTTTTTTTAAGGAAACACATAAAAGTATTCACTGCATTATGGTTTGGAAGACAAAAAATTACAATGGATTTTCATCAAAAGTAAAGAAACAGCCCTGGCCAGCACATTCAATGGTTAGAGCGTCCCAGTCAAGGGCAAGTACCTGGGTTGCAAGTTTGGTCCCTAGTCTTGTTGGGGCTCTTGCAGGAGGCAACCAATTGATATGTCTCTCTCACATGGATGTTTCTCTCTCTCTCTCTCTCTTTCTCTCTTCCTTCTTCCCCTCCCCTCCACTCTCTCTAAAAATCAATGGAAAAAATATCCTCGGGTCAAGATTAATAACTACAAAAAAAGTAAACTTGCAGGAGGCAACCAATTGATATGTCTCTCTCACATGGATGTTTCTCTCTCTCTCTCTCTCTTTCTCTCTTCCTTCTTCCCCTCCCCTCCACTCTCTCTAAAAATCAATGGAAAAAATATCCTCGGGTCAAGATTAATAACTACAAAAAAAGTAAAGGGACAAATTGTATTCATACAATAGAATATTATGTAGCAATGAAAATAGATTCACTGGATCAACCTGTATCAGCAAAAATCCCCAAAAAGATGAATAAAGCAAGTCACAAAGGAATTCACAGTCCAATATAGTTTATGGAGACTAAAAGCTGGAAAACAATACTAGAGCGTGATTAAGCATTTAATGATAAAGGATTGGGATCTAAATTTTATCTCCCATTTTAATCATATGTCTGATGCTTCTTTCAGAGCATTCATATTATTATTTTAAAATAGCTTTTATTTTAAAAGTCAATTTAGGAATGTAAACAAGCATTCTTTATGCCAGAAATTATCAAATGGAGGTGGTTTGGAATTTATCAGTGAATCTGGGCAGGGATATACCTCCTGCCCACCTCCCACAAGGAAGAGAGGAAAGGATTCAAACTAAGGTGTGCGAATAGGCAGAGTGGAACTGCGGAATGGGACAGCAACCTGTGCAGCCAGCTCAGCATCCCTCCCAGAGGCTCACTGCTGACCAGCCAGGCAATCTCTGCTTTCAGAATCGAGGTCCTGCAGAAGCACCAGCAATGCACAGAAGGGTCTCTATGTGAGATTTTCAAAGGGCTCTAGAGACCATCACTTTGTAACAACTCTAAGCTTCTCTGTTCAGAAGAGTGGAGAAGAGATGATGGGCCAATTTTGAAATTAAAAACAAAAACAAAATTTTATAGTATTCTCCCATATTATCAACTAAATAAGCAACTTTGATATTCTTTTTTTTAAATATATTTTATTGATTTTACAGAGAGGAAGGGAGAGAGACAGAGAGCCAGAAACATCGATGAGAGAGAAATATCGATCAGCTGCCTCCTGCACACCTCCTACTGGGGATGTGCCTGCAACCAAGGTACATGCCCTTGACCAGAATTGAACCTGGGACCCTTCAGTCCACAGGCGGACACGCCATCCACCGAACCAAACCGGCCATGGCATCAACTTTGATATTCTAATGATGCCAGTGATAAAGAGAAAGATGAGATGCAGAGAAGGGTCAAAGAATCAAGAATAACTCCCATGTTTCCAGTTGGGTGGACTGAGTAGAAGGCCACATCCCCTTCCACATAAACCTTCATGAAGGTGTGAGTCAAGTCAAAGAGAACACTCTCCCAATTAGAAGGCACAAAATTAGAAGTCTTTTCTAAGATCTTCTAATGAGCCAGTTGTATTCATCTGTTTACGCAATATTTATTCCACCATCCCCTAAGTGGACCCTTAACTATGTGCTAAGGATAAAAATAAGAAGCTGATCCAAGCACTGAATAAACAATAATATTACTTAAGCACTCACTATGTAACAGTTGGTCCACATCTGCAATATTACTTAAAATCTTCACAAAAGACCCTACTATTGTACCCACTGCATAGACAAAACAGATTGTCCAAGCTCTCCAAACGAACCAGCACGGAAGCCAAGTTCAAACGACAGACGTGTCCAACTCCTAGCCAGCCAACCTTAGTGCCTCAAGCAACTCAATCAATGAGGAGTGTTTCAAAGGCAAAAATACATATTATAGAGATGCAATCATCTGGTATGTATAGCACATAAAATTAATGTCTATAATTTCCATGACATTATACAATAAATAGGCTAGTCTAGGTATTTTATTCGAGTTTATAACATAATTTCTTTTAAAAAATATGCAATTAATGACAGAAATCAATTTAGCAGAGACTTTTCAACATTATTCATAGGTTATCAACTTCTTACTGTAAAAGGCTAAAGTCTCAATTTTCTCAGAGACAATATATTCAAATCCACTTTATAAGTGTAAGATAAAGATAATTTACCCAAAGTGCAATAAGACCTATAAGTTAGACAATAAGTAAACACATTCAATATAGTCTCAAAATAAACTGTGTAAAGAGTTAAGTATTTGCACCTTGATTATAGTAATGTATAACATGTAGGGTAGCATGAAAAATGATCATGTTGCAGTTTTTGTTACATTATATAAAATGTGATGACAATAATATGAACTAAAGCAGCAATTCTGAATGATTTTCTAGCATTTTCCTTTCTGAGCTGAGAAAACCAAGCCTTAGGCAATGAGGATGGAGGTAACTCTATTGTATGAGGCATTTTTACCTTCACATAAATCAAGACAACTTAGTTATATTTTTCTTATGCAGCAATCTATAGTAGCCTAGAAATCTATCATATCTTTCTTTTAGAATGACTTCACACTCTTGCCCTTGGTTAACAATTATGTGTTTTCTATATTTTCAATGGATCTGAAATTAAACACAACAGCTTTGCCACAATTTTATGAAGTTTTATAAATGTTAAACAACAGCTGTTCGACTAGAAATTTTCCATATCAAAATGTAAACGAACTTCACCAGTGCAAAGGGCCCAAGTTTACAAGTTTAACACCACAATGCAAGGACACGGTTTGATTTCACCAGGTCTATAAAAAAGCACCTTTTAAAGTCAAATGACAGTAATAAGGAACTACAAGCTTAGTAAAATGAAGCATTTTGTTGTTGTTTTAAGAACCAAGATTCATTGGGAATTTCTGGGAGGGAAAAACAATAAATTTTACACAGACCACACTTGGCATCCATTATTCTACATATTCAACATAGAATTCAAATGATCATGCATGATAAATAACTCATGTATTTTCTATTACTAAAAATATTAAAAATGTAAAAACAAACATTTTCTATATGTAATAATAGAAGCTAAAAATTTTCACATGAATGTGAGAATACTTGTAAGTAATTTTATTTCTTATTCTTAAGTATATGTTGATATGTAGTACAAATCTTTGTGTTTATTTAAAAGCAAACCAGATTTTCTTTGTTGGTAAGAATTATGAGAATTGTATTAGTAATTTATTTTTTTCTGTTACTGATAAGGAAATAAAGACATTTCATATTGCCTAACCAAATGAATGAAATTTTTAAAATTCAAATTATATACACAAATCATACTAATATTGTGCACATCAATACCACATGGTTTTGAACTTATTACTCAAGTCTAAAATTCAGTACACATTTGCCCTGGACAAGTGGTTCAGTTGGTAGAAGCATCATTTCGTACACCAAAAGGTTGTGGGTTCAAGTTCCGATCAGGGCACATACCTAGTTTTCAGTTTCCATCCTGGTTCAGGGCCTGTATGGGAGGCAATCAATCAATGTTTCTCTTCCTTTCTCCTCTCTCTCTAAAAATCAATAAAAATATTTATCCCAGTGAGGATTATATATATATAAAAAAACCACACTAAAATTTAGTACACATTCTAAACAAACAAGAAACTTTATTTGCCAAACTTAACTCCCCCTCTGAATACAAAAGTTTTGTCTTGTTCTGTTTGGTGAAAACTATATTTTTCCTATGCTTGCATCAATGCAGCCAAAATGTTCCATTACCTGTTCTTTTTAAGATACATGGTAAATGGAGAATTGTGAACTTAATAAAACGTTTAATTGCACTTTACTGCTCCTTTTCAAAATCTATTGTAAAAATACTGTTATGGAGACATATTGGTAACCTCTCTGTAATTAGAGTTCTATCATAACTGCAAAGAAAGACTAAAAAGTCACCACAGCCATCAGGGCAAAAGTACAACTCTATTCATGGAGGAATGAACTCCCAGGATGCCACATTCCCTAAGGGTAGAAAGGAGAGCCGATCCTCCCACGCCCATTTGATCAAAATGGAAGAACATTCCTCTGGTGCTCCCTGGCCCGTTGGAGGTTAGCGAGCACCCAAGTACAAATATGCCATGGATTCAGGGACCTGCATTGTGACCATGGAGATCCTCCGTGCAGGACAGTAGCACAGATCGCCAAGGCCAGGATCTGAGAAATAAGCTGCAACATAAATGAAAGAACAAATTCCCAGCAAAACAGATTTATCACATCACCATTATATAATAGGAAGCAACCCTAAGCACCATGGGGCTTGTGCTAAAAGGCTTAGTGATCTCATTCTTACCATAACAAATGAACTGCCAAAAAAGACCGTCAAGGTCAACCCTGGCAACAATTAAAAAAAAATAATAATGAAAAGCATTCATCCCTGAGGCAGAATTAGAATGTTTTAGTTGGAAGCAATGTGCTGTATATTTTATTAGCTATCACTTGTTTAATTATTCATTGCAACTCTTCTTATATTCCATACAGAAACCTCAGGTTGCTCAAATTTCTATCTGATTTTTTTTTTTCCTTACTCAAGGGCAAATGCCTTAAGAGACCGAAATTTCTATCTACTATTCTCAACTGAATACAGAGTTAGTTGTTTAGAATAAAATACTAAATGAAAGCCAAGAAGAGACAGAAGGAAACAGAGGGAGAAGAAAGAATGAGATAATACACAGTTTTTCATCATCCTATAATCACATACACCTCTGACCAGACTTTCCACAGGGATCCTCCTTCTGCACCCTAGTTGCCTGCACACTGCCCCCCCCCCACACACACACACCTGCATTCCTGTAAGTAACAGATTCAGGTAATCAAGCCTTTTACCTTGGAGGGATCACAGGGATTAGTTCTACTCCCTCATTCTTGAGATGAAGGGCGGAAAACCCTATGCCAGGAAGAACTAAGTGGTCTGTTGAGTATAACAAAGTCAAACGTGGGCAGATCCAGGGCCAGGCCCTGTGGTCCCCTAATGCTGGGTCTGTACCATTTCTATTACTCTACAAATTGCTCTAAATTGCAAAAGAAATTGTGGTCAATTCCAAAAGAAAGGACTATAGAATGCCAACTTCTCTTTATTGTTTCTTAGAGCTCTGTCTTGTTCCTATATCAATGATTTTTAAAAAAGTAGTTCTCTCTTGATCTTGATATACGACTTGATCTCTCTATCATGGCAACCTTAGCACATAAGTGTGGTGGGTCCTTCTAACTGTCTAGTCTAGTCTATCCTCCCCTTTTCTTAGTGACACAACCCTATTGTGCACAGAACAGCAGTTTCCAGCTAAGAAACTACATATCTAATCCCTGCTACAGCTATGGATGGCAGAGACCTAGCTCTGGTCAATGAGATACAAGCGGAAGCCATCAGTTGGGACTCCCAGGAAAGCTCTTTAAAGGGCAGCAGATTTGATGGGTTTGTGCTCTTTCTCTCTGGCTTTCGCCTTCTCTGTTGCTAAGAGAATCCTGGAGGTGTGGCAGCCACTTTGTCATCATGACCAACAAGCACAAGGGTGAAAGCTGGACAAAAGGAGAACCGAACGGGAGGTCAGAGAGAGCTTCAGATCGGATGATGTGCTGCTACCTGTACCCTGCCCGGGGCTGCCTCCCTCTAGACTGGAGAAAAAGAGACCCCTACATGACTAAGCAATTGTGGCTTGAGTTTTCTATTATATACAGCTGCAGCTATTGCTGACTTATATATCAGGTGTCAATGAATATCGCCATGAAAAAAAAGAAAGTAACATTTATATATTTTCAATTGCATATTTCATTTTTATAGTAGCATGTTTAAACCAAGCACCCAATGAATGCTACCTGTGACAACATTGGTCTGTGGAGGAGAGGTGGATGGCACTTGCAAGTGACAGCAGTATGTCCCATTATATAAAAACAAAACAAAACACCCAGTTATCTGAATTCATAAAGTGCTAAAAATGGTTGTATCTTGAGAAAAGTAGAAATTGTGTCAGTCACTTGTGGTATTCCCTAAGAATTTAACAGTAACAGCAACATCTCCTATATGAACAGGGGATGTTGCTTTCTTAAAGGATGTGTTTTTATGCTAAACAGCTGATATCTCAATGCCTTAGTTCTGAAATATAGAGCAAGCAGTATTTTCCCAGAGCTACAGGCAACATCTAGGCAACCGGTTACCTATCTCTTTTCACATACTTTGCAGCCAGAAACATAGCCAGAATATGAACACACCACTGAAAACTCTGTTATCCACACACATTTCTGATAAGCCATTTCTCTGTCCAGATTCATTCCGGGGACTACATAAGAAATATGAACTGCCACTACCTCCGCCTCTGCCAGACACATTAAATTTTATTCTTGTCTCATTTGCAAATTCTAATAAGCTGAAATGAGAAAATGGCTTCACAAAATCATTATATGCTACAGTAAGTTTTCTTTCCTTTTCCCCCTGAATATTAGACAAGCAAATAAAAGTCCAATATGTTAGGACGAAACAATAAAGTATTGAGAGATACATCAGCCTCCGATAGCCACTCTTATAAATTATAAAATTACACAAATATTACTCTTCAAAAGGTATATTTATATCACTTTGCAACTTCACATAAAATGTACCAACTATCAACAACAATTTCAACATATAAAAGGACAAAATGCTTAGATACAAGTAGGAGAACATTAAATGGTCATTTATTGGAACTAAACAAACTTATTTTTTAAAAATGCTTATCATTTCATAACTGTATTGCCAAATACATGGAAGAATGAGTGGGGATGGCTGCCAACTGAAAGGCATTTGTTAGACCTGGGGCTTCCTGAAGACCCAGATGAGAAAGTGTAGTTTCTCTGGCCCCCTAGAGGCTCAGCCAACTTCAGTCAGGGATCTTGGGTGGCATATAACCATAGAAAGCAGGCTGAAAGGGACATGTGCAATCATATATACTGCCTTTGCAGGCCACCCTACAGAGTATAAGAGAAAGTTTTGCTTGGCTAATAGATCATAATTAAGTTGTGCTACATATCAATATTTTATTCTGAAGACGCATGTTATAACCCCAATTGATTCAATGGTCAATTTTGAGGTCCATTTTTCAACTCAGATTTCCACTTTCATCTACCAAAGCATTCTGTGTGGCTCTTCCAAAGACAAGGAAAGCCTCCTTCACCGCACCCCCAGGTCTTTGAAGCAATCTGACTTGCAACTAGCAGCAGTGAGGGGCCCGACCATTTCCTTCAGAAAGAGCAGAGCCCCAGGTAATAAAGGGCTCACTGCAGAGAACGTGGCCTCCCTGCTTTGCCAGGATTCTAAGTGTATGGATACAAGGTGGTTCAGTGGCAGGACTCAGCAGACAAGAGATTCAAATGTAAAGGCACTATTTTCAGGATACTGATTTGGGACATGTCCCTGTTCCTCATCTTCCCAGTTTATTTTAAAAATATACTGTGTTGTAGTTTTTAGAAGTCTTCTTGTCCTTTGCTCTTTTCTTTCCTCAGTTATCTCCTAGCTTTACTTTTCTCTTCATAATTAGAGGAAAAAGCCCTCATTAGAGAGGGCGTCAGTTTACCTTTTAATAAGACAGTCCTTGCAGATATTAAGAAACTAAACTATATAAAAAACATAGTTTCTTTGGACTGATAGAGATATGGCCTGAATCTTCTATGCATTTCATGATGACTAAACTAAGCAATTCAAGAGTGACATGTTTATTAATTTATTTAAATATAACAGAGCTTTAAGGGCAAAAACACTAAATGGATAAAGAATATTATTGAGGCTAAGAACCTATCTTCCCAAGCTATTTTTTCATATTAAATGTGAATTAAGAAAATTAAAATCTAAACAATATAATTACACTATTAAAAAAATTTCACCTGCAAATCATGTCATCAGGGAAATGCAAATTAAAACAATGAGATACCACTACATGCCTGTTAGAATGGCTGAAACCAGAACACTGAGAACACTACACGTTAGGAAAGAAGTGGGACAACAGGGACTCTCATTCATCGCTGGTGGGAATGCAAAATGGCCCGGTCACTTTGGAAGACATTTTGGCAGTTTCTCACATAGCTAAACTACTCTTAGTATATGACCCAGCAATCAGGTTCTTTAGTGTTTATCCAAGTGAGTTGAAAGCTTATATCCACATGAAAAACTGCACACGAATATTTAAAGCAGATTTACTCATAATGGCCCAAACTGGGAAACAATCTATCCTTCAGTAGGTGAATAGTAAACTATGGTACATTCAGACAATGGAATATTATTCGGCACTCAAAATAAATGAATTACAAAGTCATGAAAAGACACAGAGGAACCTTAAATACATATAACTACATGAAAGAAGCTAATCTGAAAGGGCTACAGACTATACACTTCCAAACTATATGGCATTCTGGAAAAGGCAGTGATGGAGAAAGTAAGAAGATCAGCAGTTGGCAGGAGTTCATAGGCAGTGGGGAGAGGGTGACCATGCAGAACAGAGGATTTTTAAGGCAGTAAAAATACTATGTATGGTACTACAAAGATAGATACATGTCGTTATGTGTTTGTCCAAACCCACAGAATACAACACTGAGAGTGAACCCTAAAATAAACTATGGACTTTGAGTGATAATGATGTGTCAGTATAGGTTCATCTTTGGCAAAAAAAAAAAAAAGTGCCACTCTGGTGAATGATTTTGACAATGGATAAGATCGTGTATGTACAGGGACAAGGGGCGTATGGGAAATCTCTGTAGCTGCCTTTAATTTTGCTGTGAACCTAAAACTGATCTAAAAAAAGTCTTTAAAGAAATTCACCTGTAACACTATTCCTCAATTTATATAATTACTACCTTTTACATACACAAATTTAAGAACATGTAATACAATAGTTCACATTGTTTGTGGATCTACAGGAATATGGTAAAAGTATAAATTATGCCAGAAGAGTGGTAACATCTGAGAAAGATGCAAAATGTTGATAATTAAATCAGAGATACAAATGCATGAATGTTTGTTAATTTGTTCTATTATTTTCTAGTCTTTCCATATGGGGAAACACATACACACACACGCACACACACAAAAAAACAAAAAAAAACCTTGGGGTGGAATTATAACATTCTCGGGTGAAAACATTACCAAATGAGATCTGGGTTTAGGTAAGAAGTGGCAGACTGTATGAGAATTCAAATGATTTGGTGAGAGTGGCCGGAAGGGTATTCAGAAGGGTCAAAGTAGGGCCAGGGTCACCTGAAAGGAGGACAGGTGGAATTGACTATCTGGGCACAAAAAAACACTACAGGCACTGTGTGAATGGGAGACACAACAAGGTTCTATTCAAGGAGACGCTGTTTACTCGGTGATGTGTGACCCCAGAATTCAGTACTGTATATATCAGCTTACTGTGAACCAAATAGGAGGATGCTTGATTTGTTGCATAAAATGAAACCTTAAATACAGAAGAAACCACTAAAATAATGTTAGGAACAACAGTCCTGAACAAAGATTTTGATGGAATGCACACACAAAAAAATTGGTATGAAATACATACTTACCTATAAAAGTAAAAATTTATAACTGCTCATAATATAACTTTTAAGAGTGAAGTAAGGAATGTATTTTTATCTGGTACACCACAGTAATTTGCTATAAAGCTTTATGAAACAGCTAACATAATGTTGCAGCCAGAAACCAATTGTTGCTAAAATACATTCAGTTAAAATGGAAAATACAGGGAAATAAAACACTGTAATTGTCTCTCAACCCACATTGTATAATATGTCACAAAATTACATACTATTGTATTTTCTATATTTTAATATGCTTTCCCATAGAGGAATTGATAACATAAGGAAATGATTCTTTGCTTTTATTCCTGAAGACCTAAATAATATCCCACACATATTTATAAACCAAGTAGTGCCTTGGTCTCTTATTTGATCCCAAAGCTTATAAAATCTATTTCACAAAACCACCACATGCAGCAATGCATGAAACAGCTAACATAAATGGTTTTCTGTTCTTCTTACTTTGATTCACAATTGGGGAGTTACATATTTAAAGTGAGCTATAATAATACATAAGAAAAAAAACACCACGGTTTTCTTAATTTTAGAAAATCTTTTAATAGAATATTATATAACTCCTACAAATATTGTCTTTGGCCTTCATGATATTTTATTTAACCTTGGCCATCCAGTGGATAGCTGGTACAAGTACAGCAGAGACTTCTGTCCAAAGAGATGAGAGAATTTCCATGGCCCTGATCCAGATGTGGCAGGATGCTGACAAACCACATACTAATAAATAATGTGCTTAGTACTTATAAAAGGTCAAATGTTCCTTTACTTGAGGCTATATGAGAATTTCTTATATCATAAACTATCATAATTAATAAAATTCTAGAAAAGCTTTGGAGAAGTAGAAGAAAAGTACATACCTGAAGAGAGTAACTTTCTAAATAAAAAATCAATAATAAGGCCAGGTGCTTGGTTTAAACAGGGAGTACTGTACTTAAAATGTAAAGCAATATTTTTAAGGCCTGAAAAGAATCTGGTCATCCAAATATGCTGAATGCTTGAATTTCAACCATCTGACAGGACAAATAAGGTGCATTTATCAAACATGAACAGAGAAACCTGAATCCAAAGAGATAGACCTGGGTAGAAATTTTAAAGAAACTTTTTTTGGTGATACAATTAATTCAGATTTTCTCTGAATAACTTAAAGTATGAAATAAGAAAGATAATAACAGGTTTAGCCCTTTTAAAGGTTCAGACTTCACTGAACTCATTCTAGGGAACTACTGTGTTTCTGAAATGGTTGCTATAAGCATGTGTTCAATTGTGCTTCTCCCACGGACTTCTGGAACAGCTATCAGGAATGTTCTCTTCATGAAGTCTCCCCTTGCGCTCACTGGGGACTGGTGTCCCCAGAACCCAGCCCAGCATTTGCTTAGGATTCTATGAATCTGTGTTACACACAGAGAAGACCGGGCTAACAACACCGAGAAGGCAGGTCAAGGAAAACAAAGGCTGACCTTGAAAACCTCTCAAATAAGCACCGACCACATCTAGAAACTATAAATGTTATTATTGTAAAGTAAAAGTGTTTTACTGCAATAGAAAATGACACAAGAAGCTGCTGTTTAAGAGGCATAGAAGACACAATCTGTGTGCTTCTTCGTCCCTGTAGTAATTTAAGGCTTGACCTTAACTTCAAGGTAAATGGTACTATCTCCACAGTTATCTTCTACAGGTCATCAGAAGCTATTAATGCTGGCAAGCTCTCCCATCTTTATAAAGGTATCTTTCAATAGGTAGAGACTCAGGTGCTAAAGGGTCACTACTAAAATTATTGTTTCTATTTGCATTTCCTATAAGTGGAATGTCCCTGGAGCTGTAAAAAATTATGATGTTATTGTTGTTTTTAAAATATGGAGAAGGTAGAGTTTCCAGAGATTACATTTCCCAGCAATTCACAAATTAACTCCCCTATCTTAGTTTCATCACATACCCTTTCCACTGAGAAGTTATGAGGAAAAGTGAAATAAATGTGATACTACATGACTTTTTTAAAGTAGAGAAATAAATAAATGCAAAGTACAGCCATTTCTCCATTATTCAGTATAAATTCAGATATGCAGGAGCCTTATCTTGAGTCAGTGGCTCTTATGATGGGTGCAGATTAGAATCGCTTGAGAAGCTGAGTAAAAATGTATCCACCCAGCCTCTGCTTCCAGCAAACCCAGCGTAAAGGGCCTTGGGCGGTGCCTGGAAGTGCAGCTCTAGGAGCCTCCCAGGTGATTCTGACACTGCCTTGGTTGAGGCTGAGCCGGCACAGGCTCTGAGCCGTGGAAGCGGAGTGGGTACTTTGAACTAGTGAATGGACAGTGATGGGGACTGTGACAAACTGGAGAAGACACCCCCTTGCCGAAGGGGCACGGTCTGCTTAGCTCTATCTCCTTGGGGATGTGCAGAGGCAAGCCTGGTGCAACCAGGGCTCCCGTTTTGTCAGAGAGACAATCGAGGATTCAGTTTAATGGAAAATCTCTTGAGTTTTAAGTGTTGAAAGGCCCTGGCAGCCAATCTGTGATCGTTGGTTTAGAAGATCAGCGGTACTAGTAATTTTGGCTTCTCAAATGGAGTATTCTCAAGGTGTGGAACAGAGCGGGCAGTGTGAGGAATGCGGCCATGGCAGTTTGCAGCTCTTCCACTTGAATATGGCTGGCGTGAAATTATTCTGACCAAAGGAACACAGCAAGAGTGGCAGTGTGTGTTCCAGAGCTGGGGCCCTTGTGCAAACCTGCTGCCTTGGATGGATTACTGAGTAATGAAACACCAGGTGGAGAGAGGGGGCTGCGCTATACCCAGCACCATGGCCCCCGAGACAGGAACGAGGCCATTCATATGGACACAGTTTTTTGGTGGCCAAGACATAGAAACTGAAGTATCCTTCAATGGATGACTGGATAAAGAAGATGTGGTGCATATATACATGGTTGGATCATGAGAATATCATGCTAAGCAAAATAAATCAGACAGAAAGAGTTAAGAACCATATGATTTCACTTAGATGTGGGATACGAAACTGAAAGCAACGAATGAACAAACAAAAATTCATACTAGTAGACACAGGCAACAGTATGGTGGTTATTAGAAGGGAAAGGGGCATGGGCTAGAAAAGGGTAAAGCGGTCAACTATATGGTGATGGAAGAAAATCTGACTTTGGGTGGTGGACACACAATGCAATCAATATACAGATGATATATCATAGATGATGCATCATGATGTACACTTAAAATCTATATGATCTTGTTAACCACTGTCACCCCAATAAATTTAACTTAAAAATAAAAGTAAATAAAAGTAAAGCTCTCCAGCCATCATCAGGCAAGTGACCAGATGACCAGAGCTGCCTGTGTGGGCCCTGCTAGACCAGAAAAGTACCCAGCCAAACCCACCCAAAACGCAGACTCATGAGCAAACAGCTACCACGTCAGCCAGTGAGCTTCAGGAGGTTGATTCAGCAGAAACAGAAAACTGACACAGAAACTGTACTGAAGGTAGAATGCTTCCATAATAAAACTCAGCACTAAACACTTATAATAAAAACTTGAAACATGTGGCATCAGTTTTGGGACAGGTGGTAGACAGAAACAGGCAAAATAATAAAGAGATAATTAAAGGTCGGAGAAACAGCATCCTGTTGTGAAATAATTGACAACATATTTGCCTGTGATAACCTGGAAGATAAAAATGTACCTAATGAACTTGCTGGTCTGGCTAAGAGCTCTAGAAAGAATGCTGAAAATATAATTCGATTTCCTTAAGCTGACTATGGCAAAAGCACAAAGGGGTGGAG
>NW_006295491.1:4850198-4853825 GCF_000327345.1 Myotis davidii | reverse complement strand
GAGAAACGGGGGAAGAAATTGCTCAGTTTGCAAGCAGAATTTAAAGGAAAAATAGAGAGGCCAGGAATTGATGTGTCTGAAATAAATCTGACTCTCATCCTCAAACTTTTCAAAGTGATAGACAACCAATGTGACTGTGTATGTGGTGGTGGTTGTGGGGCATTAATACTTGTAAAAACCAGAATACATAAGTACATATGAATACATAAGTATGTATGAAACAGAATACATGTGTGTATGTGTGTGTGTATACTATATTTTCCTATCAGTTACTTAAAATATTGTTTTACAAAATGAATAGACTATGTACAGATTCAAAGTTGGCATTGATTTTTAAGATAAAATATAAGACTTTAAAGAAATTTTATTCTTGTGGCTCGTGGCTTGGCATATACCCCTAATTCCTCTGGGAAAGGCATTTACTCTCTTATTACGTTAACTAGAGGTCCGGTTCACGGTGTATGTTTGCTACTAGAATCTCGCTTCATTTACATTATCCTAAATGTATTCTCTTGAGGCAAGAGAACTTGGAATACCATCTTGCCACATGTGGTTCTTTACAAACTATCTCCCTTACTACTTCCTCCTTCATTTATGACGAACTACTGGTAAGTGTGCAGGCTCTTTGAATGGTTCTCTGGCTGGTTTGCCCTGAAGGGTGTCCCAGATCAGGGTGGGGGTCCTTCTGGGGTGCCTGGCCAGCCTGGATGAGGGGATGATGGCTGTTTGCAGGCTGGCCACATCCCCTTCAGGGTGGAGGTCCCCGCTGGGGTGCCTGGCCAGCCTGGGTGAGGGGCTGATGGCCGTTTTCAGGCTGGCCATGACCCCCGCAACCCAAGCTCCCAGCCTCTCCTTCTTTTCTTTTCTTTTTTTTCTTTTCATTTATCATCTATAATTGAAACTTTATAGCCTTAAGCAGAGCCCAGGTCTGCTGGAAGCCTGGGTTACCCCTGGCAACTGAGGCTCCCAGCCCCTCTTTGAGCAGAGGCCACAGACGGCCAGGTGGAAGCTGGTATCTGGCATTTATTTATCTTCTTCTTTTTTAAAATATATTTTTATTGATTTCAGAGAGGAAGGGAGAGGGAGAGTGAGATAGAAAGATCAATGATGAGAAAGAATCATTGATCAGCCTCCTGCATGCCCCCTACTGGGGATCAAGCCCGCAACCCAGGCATGTGCCCTTGACTGGAATCGAACCCAGGACCTTTCAATACAGAGGCTGACTCTCTATCCACTGAGTCGAACCAGCTAGGGCTATTTATCTTCTATAATTAAAACTTTGTAGCCTTGAGCGGAGCCGAGGCCAGCCAGTGCAGGCGGGAAGCTTGGCTTCCTCCATCGCCGGGGGCAACCCAAGCCTCCTGCTGCTCCAGCTCTGTGGCCGCTGCCATCTTAGTTGGGTTAATTTGCATACTTGTTCCTGACTGGCTTCTGGGCATGTCTTGAGCATAGCAGAGGGATGGTTAATTTGCATGTTTCTCTTTTATTATATAGGATGTAATCATAATGTCTTACATTACATTAGGGGTACTTGATGGAAAAGGGGGAGCAGCAGTGAGATAAGCCACCCAGGTGAGTCCTCACTTCACACGTTTTGGAAACTTGGCATCAGTTAAAGGTCTCGGCAAGGTGGGAATATGACCACAAGGAGTTGTGGAATTACAATTGTGCCACAAGGATCATCCAACCTTCGCAGAACCAGTCCCTGCCACTTTCACCACCCCCACCCCCACCCCCACAAAGAAAAAAAAAAGACTAAAGGACTGAGGCAAGCATGGAGGGGAAAAAATAAGAAGCACAGACCTCCATGATTAAAACAGATGATCCTGAATTTATGTGGCAAAAGCGCTCCTGTACAGTCAGAGCCAGCCAGCCAGTCAGGCTCTTCCTCTTACTTGTTTGCTTTCATTGTACATAATATCGAACCAGCCCCAATTACATTGTCCAGACTCGTGACAAAGGGAGAACGGTATTTAGGATGAGCTCTACAAGCCTGACAAGAAGACAACCCCCAATCAAGAAGCAGCGACAGCAGTCTGAAGTCGTTAATTTAATGGCAAAGTGCACTCAAAATCTATCAGCTGGTATGAAGGACATCATAATTTGGTATAATAGTTTCATTCATTCAATTAAATGATTGACCGAGTGTCTTGTTGGGGATTAATAATGTTAGTCTTGCCCTTGGAGAACTTACGCGCAGGTAGAAGTGGTTGCCATACCAGGGACAAAGCATTCTACAACACTTACAGAAGTAGCTAAGCTCTCCAGGAGCTTAAAATAAACCACAGTTTGATCATTCACAAAGTAAAGGTTTTTGCTCAATACGATCTATTTAAGAAGACAGGAAAACGGGCAATTTATTTTAGACAGCCTTCCATTCCAAATGTCTAAAACAAAACAGTCTTGAATTTTAAGCAAATTCTCACTCCCTGGAACAATCCCAACGCCTAAGTTGTACAGAACATATCACATGCGATATTTCACGATACATCATATAAATATAAAGCAGCACATAAAATAAATTACATATATAAACAGGAATTCATATGTTAATACTTAAGCATAATAAAACTTGAAATGGTTATGTTTCCCCTGGGGCAAAGTTTCTTCGTTTTCTCCATTAAAAGTTCAAGGTAATTTGAGAAAAATGTATATCCAACCATTCCGTGTACATCTAAATTACCCTCAACATTGTATAACTCACCTCTCACCAATAAAGACTTGAGAAAAATAACTGAAGCCTAACTTGAATTTAATTGCATAAAAAAGAGAGATTATTTCCCTCTATAGTTAACTGAGTACTTTCTTGGAAACAGTTTCATTAAATCATAAAAAAACAAGTACAATTTTCATACCAAGAATTTGATATTTTTCAACCATAATGATAATATAGGGACAAAAATGTGTAAGTTCCTGGAAGCAGGTTCTTACAAAACTACTTCCTTAGAGAACACTGTAGGAACTCAAAGATATTTTTAATTCATTTAGAAATCACACAATGGCTCATTGGAATGTGTTCCATAATGTAAAATTTACTCTTTATTAGATGAAAACTTAATATACTCTAATAAACTTTGAATAATTTTAAAGCAATTTTTAATATTTTTTTTTAACTTTCTAAACATTTCCTTACAAATGCAAGTACATCACAAAAGACAAGGTGATTCTCTCTAATCCACACTTCAATTTACAGAAGCTGATGTTCTGCCCACTTCTTCCCTTTCAGAAATCTAAGAATGTTTCTTTTTTTTTTTTTTTTAAGTTTACACTCATCAGCATTTTGTATTAGTTTCAGGTGTACCCTTAGCTGTTAGACAATCATTTACTTTACATAGTGTTCCCCCCAATATTTCCAGTACTTACCTGGCACCATATATAGTTATTTCAATACTAGAGGCCCAGTGCACAAATTCGTGCCCGGGTGGGGTTCCTCAGCCTGGCAGGAGATTGGGGCTGATTGGGGCCTAACTGGGCCAGCAGGGGAGGGAGGGCCAGCAGGGGAGGGAGGGACCACAGAGGTTGGCCGGCTGTGGGAGGTTGGCTGTGGGAGCGCACTGACCACTAGGGGACAACTCCTGCATTAAGTGTCTGCTCTCTGGTGGTCAGTGTGTGTCATAGATACTGGTC
>NW_006295491.1:4828599-4848819 GCF_000327345.1 Myotis davidii | reverse complement strand
TTTCCAACCTGCCTGGCTGCCGGCCGCCATCTTGGCTGTCAGTTAATTTGCATATCTCCCTGATTAGCCAATGGGAAGGGTAGTGGTCTCTTTTGTTAGTGTAGATTGTTGACTATATTTCCGATGCTGTACTTTCCATCCCCATGACTATTCTGTAACTACCAATTTGTACTTCTCAATCCCTTCGCCTTTTTTATTCAGTCTCCCCAACCTGTCCTCCCCTCAGCAACCTTCAGTCTATAAGAACTCTTCTTTTGGGAGGATTCATAAGTGTTAAGTATTAAACATAGACAACCATTTACAAACATTCTCTGGAAGTTCCAGTATCAAAATATCCTACATGAACCCTATTGAGATTTACAGTTTGAACAGCTACTTGTCATTTCACCTTATGGGTTATCTGCCATGTTAAAAGCAGCTGCTCTCCCTGAACATCACCTCCCAGACCCCATAGTAGGATATGCAAGTGAGGACCAGCTGTCCCCCTTCCCCTCAGTCTTTGACTGGCTGTCCTGACCACCAGGCCAGGTCTTGAATCCAGAAGGGCAGGGCAGCCCCACTCCTGCCCCTGGGGAGCCTGATCTCACACCTTGACCCCTTTCTGGTGGCCCTGTGCAATGGAAAGAGGAATGCTTTTGGAGTCAGAGAAACCTGTGTTGTAATCCTGGCTCTACCACCTAAGAGCAATGTGGCCTGAGCCAGTCCCATTGCCTCTGTACAGTGGATACACATAGCAACCAATCTCATGTGCTACCAAAATTTACTGCCACACTGTTAGCCACATCATGTAATCTATTTTACATTATGTAATCTGAGACAAGAACCCAAAGTATAAGTATTCCAAATTCATATTGAGAAACACTCAACAAGTTAAAGAATGTGCCCATGGCCACACAGCAGGATATCATGTTGGGGAGAGAGTCTAAACTTCTGATTCATTCCTTCAAAAATAGTTAATGAGTGGTCCTTATATAGCAGCCATAAATTTGTAAATATAACAGATAATCTCTGCCCTCATAGAGTTTACATTCTACTAGGGAGACAAAAAGTTAAATTCACAATGATTACCAATTGTGGTAGGATATGACAGAAATACGCATGGTGGGGAGGGGAGAGTGGGCTGGGGGGAGAGCTGGAGAAGGGGAAGGAGAGGGAAAAGAAGAAAGAGCAAGAAGTTCATATAGTGAGAGGAAGGACCCTTATGAAGGGGTTAAGCTTTGAACCACAGTCTGAGCAGAGGTGAAGCAGTCATAGAAAAAGATGGGGAAGAACATTCTAGGAAAAGAGAACAAATGCTTAGTTAGGATGGTACAGACAAGACTCTAAGCTGTCTCCTGCTCTCTCTTCAGGGTCCTTTCTTACCACTCTCCCCAGCTAACACCCTATGCTCCAGTCACCCCTCAGAACCACTTTCAGTCCCTCAAACAGCCTACCCTCTCCTGACCCTGGCCTTCTGTCTAATGGCCAGCCTACATTTAGGATACATATGAGATTATTCCACTCATATATAGTGAACATTCTCCACACTTACATGAACTTCACGCTTATGTTAAAACTAGTAGCCCTGCGCACGAATCTGGCACCAGTAGCTCGCTGCCTCTTCTTGCCTCAGCTGGCCACCCGCCCACCAAGGTTGGTAGCTCTCCACTGCTTATAGCTCGCTGCCCTGCTCTCCTGTAGCTCTCTGCCCACTGCCCCGCCCTCCTGTAGCTCTCCACCACTTGTAGATTGGTCATGATATTACAGCCTCATGGATAATTAGCATATTCCTCTCTTATTATATAGGATGGCAACATAAAGCCCCACTGAATGCCATTATTATTCACATACTCTTTAATGCCTAACACTGTATTTTTCAAGTATGGAAGTGTCCAGGCCAGTGATGGCGAACCTTTTGAGCTCGGCGTGTCAGCATTTTGAAAAACCCTAACTTAACTCTGGTGTAGTGTCACATATAGCAATTTTTTGATATTTGCAACCATAGTAAAACAAAGATTTATATTTTTGATATTTATTTTATATATTTAAATGCTACTTAACACAGAAAAATCAACCAAAAAAATGAGTTCGCGTGTCACCTCTGACACGCGTGTCATAGGTTCGCCATCACTGGTCTAGGCTGTAGGTTCCAAAATGGGGCATGGGTTTCAGGCTATGTGCAGGTTTTTAGTCTGAGCCTGGCAGAGTGGTTAGTGTTCTATGTATGGTAATAAGCTTCATGGACAACAGGCAGACACAACAATTACCTTCTGGGCTTTGAATTCTTAATAATAAACGCCATACTAAATTACGTTTCAGTAATTATCCTGATCTGGAAATAACTTAAAATAGAAGAGACAGGAGGAGTTAATCAAGGTGAACGTCTTAAAAACAAAGCCATCCAATATTTCATAAGGGAAAATAATCAGTAACTATACCTGTATTGTAGCTGATGACATATGAACATGCTACATCTGGCCAGGATACTGTATATTGCACTGAAATCAATAAGCCAGTATTTGCTGAGCTTTAGGCTTTGCAACAGACATAAAATTCTCATGGAGTATCTGGGAGTGAACCACCTCAGAGAATGAGGCAGTGACCCTAGAGTTACTGGACTTCTCTTTAGTAAGATCTGCTATATTTTCAGTTAGAAGGCATCTTTAATATTTATATCCTTTTTTGTGAAAGGACTAAAAATAATGGCATATAAGCTCTTGAGGTCAGAGAGCTATATATTAATTTCAATATTCCTAGTACCTATGTGGCAAATGATAGGCATTCAATAGTTATTTTATGAAGGAATAAATGCTCAAATTTATCTAGTTAAGTTTTAAGAATAAAACATAACATATTATGCAAAGTAAAGCAGGCTTAAAAGGCTTTCCTGACGGACACAATATAAGTCCAAACTTTATTATTAAATTAAAAATGGCAAAAATGACAAGTAAATACATTTAAAAAAATCTCTGAAAGGATATACACCAACTACTGGCTCCTTTGGTCCTGGGGGGTCGGGTGTTTTGGTTTATGGGGTGTGTTTTTTTTTGGTAGTGGGGAACAATAGGCAAGTTTTTACTCTATATAATTCTGTATTAGTTATATATGCACATATATTTGTATGTACATGCATATGTATACACATATTTTAAAATGTGTATTCTATAATAAGGCACTTAAAATTATTGTTAGAATTACTTGTGAAATCTAAATGAAAAAATTAGTATTACCCAAATAGTGTAATTCATAAATACAAAAAAGGTCTGTAGTATGAAATCCTTACATCTTCCCTCTCCCATTACTATAAAGATTCAATTATATGTTTAAATAAATTACTATTTGTGATCCAAATCGTATACTGGATGCTGGGCGGGGGCGGGGGGAAGAGACAGAGTTCTCTCTATTCTACCAGCCCTTAATTTTTTAGACTTAGTTATGGTCTGCTTCCCATCTACTGGGTAATAATATCTCTATTATAGCCCAAATCCCTGCTGGCTTCAAAAGGAAATCTTCCCTTAGAAAGTAGTCAAGTGTTGAAAGGAAGGTGATCAGACACAAAATAAAATAGAAATTTAGGGAAATGTTCTATTTTCTAAGAACTGAGAGAAGAATACCGACTTCTAGCAGTTTTCAATGCCTGTCCTCTCAGAGGTACTCAATTTCATTTCAGAAAAGTCTACAAATTACTCTCATGCTTTAGAATGACCATTTTCACACAGAAACTAGATACTGATTGCAAAATGAGGCCATAGAATTCAGATGAACTTTTTACTATACTAGATTTGATCACAGTAATTTGCAAATTTAAATGTTCTAAATAACAGAGTGGAAAATAAGTACCTGTGTAGAAGTTCCAGAGTCTAAAAATGAGGAGCACCTTTTATACTTCCTCTGATAACAAGTATGTTTTATTTTTTTAAAATATATTTTATTGAACTTTCACAGAGAGGAAGGGAGAGAGATAGAGAGCCAGAAACATCGATGAGAGAGAAACATTGATCAGCTGCCTCCTGCACATCCCCCACTGGGGATGTGCCCGCAACCCAGGTACATGCCCTTCACCGGAATCGAACCTGGGACCTTTCAGTCCGCAGGCCGACGCTCTATCCACTGAGCCAAACCGGTTTCTGCAACAAGTATGTTTAAATGAAGGTATATTTTCTGAAGTCTTTTAAAATGTCCCAAAATTTCAAGTTTTCTTTTGTATAAATGTACCAGGGGAACTATTTATGGAGAGGAGATGAGGTCAGTAATAAGCAGTTAAATCCATAAAGTTTCATATTCCACTACGAACTTTATGACTTATTTGTCTAAAGTGTCATCTCCATTTCTTGGAAGAGAATTTAAGAGTAATAGAATTTGCTCAAGCTCAGAGCTTAGTCTCACACTGTGAGAGTATATGATTTTATACTAAGGTATATAAAAATCTGTGCTTCTGATGCTTTCTACTTAGAACTATTTTGTAAAGTTCATCTCCAATTTGTCTTCATTTCATTTTCTAAATCAAACGATTTAGGACACCTGAGTACACCTGCATAAAATAGCTAAAAACTCTATAGAAATGGATATTACAAAAGCAGTAAACTATTCACTGATTATTTACATTAGGTAATATTTTTCTTTAGAATAAAATTGGTTTAAAATTGAAGTTCTGAATCAACTTCAAATGTCACATATGGAACTTACGTTCATAAAGGAGGAATAAGACGCATATTAAATGAGGTACATTCATTATTATCAGTCAAAACTTTGTTACTGGCACAAGACCATTTCCAGCTCCCAGAGCCTGTGTTTTGTTTTTGTTTTTGTTTGAGGTGGGGGGGTGGGAGACAAGTATTTCATGTCTACTGCCATAAGCATAAGTATGATGCTGCTATAATGCTCTGTTAATTTCAAGGAATTGTTTTCTAACACTTACGATGTACCATCTCATCTAGAAATTTAAATCCAAACTAATATACATGGATCTTGATGAATTTTTTAGTAGGAAAATGATTAAATGACTTTAAAACATAGTAGCAAAGCAAAATAAAATATAATAAAAAGTAGGAAATATACTTAGGGGCATACTTTCAGTAACAATGAAAGTCAACGTAATGTTTTTCATTTACATTCACAATTTATTTGTAATATTTGCTTCTCAGAATATTACCTGAAGGAAAAAATTATAATCAAATGCAACTGATTTAAGCAGAAATAAAAGCATATATTTAGCAGAATCTTCTAAACTTATCAGCTAAAATGCATGTGAGGAATTAAATTATTCCAAATTATTGTATTGGATTTTTTTTAGCAAATTATATCAGCATATAAAGTCAGTGGACTGTTACATTTCAAATACTTTATATTACTGAAGATTAATTTCTAGTAAGATGGTAACGTTTTAGAAATTGTCTTCTCACATGTCAAAATCCAAACTAGACTTACTCAGCTTAAAGAAAATGCAGTAGATGGAAATAGCAAATCATGTTAGGTAGCAATTTGTCATGCATTATGTCTCTGTGCAGAAAGACACACTATTCCCACCAAAAGCTATATGGAGAGCCATTACCCTCTCTCTCCAACTGTCAAGAGTAAAAATGCCTTGCAAATCTTTTACCAACTACACACAGGCATGGTGTGAAAGCACACACACCATCCTCACACATTCCCCAGCTGGGGCTAGAAATGAGCGAGTAGGTCCATAGCATGCCTGTCAACCACCAAGATCACATCATCTCTTCTTACACTCACAAGCAGAGGAGAAAATATATCATTCACTTCTCCCTGGTGAAGGATTTTACTCCTGAAGCTACCAAATTTAACAAAATACTAAGTTGGTCCTGAATGAGTCTTGGCTAGGTTTTACCTACACTAAGAAGAATTGGCATAGTTCCAGCAAAGCTTAGTCTGTACCAGTAAAAAATGAGAGACCTTTGGATTCACAAAGCACTTCACATATGCAAGGTCTCTACTGGGAAGTTAGAGGTCTCTAAAGCGAAGTCCCTGCTTCATACTCAAAGGGCAGGCTGAGAGAGGCACCTGTTTGCATACCTGAAGACACATCAGCTGTCCCACAGGCGCCAAGACCTCCCGCCCCCCTAGCAGCTCTCCCTGGCCTTGCCACTATTTGCTGACCCCTGTACGAAGATAATAGTGAGCAAGAGAGACCCAGCACTGTCCTCACGTGGCATGGATTCCAGAAGGGAGGACAGTTAAATAGGTAATAGAAAAACAACAAAACTGCAGGAGTACTAATAACACTATACTAATAATGTAGACATTAAATAGAAAAGTTGAAGAGTGATAAGAATATATAAAAGGAGAATTTAAGGTCACAGAGAATGCCTTCTTGACGGAGAAATGTTTAAGCTGAGTTCTGAAGTACTAATGGGTAGGACACACATATGGGGAAGGTAGTTATGGTGATTAGAAGGCATATAAAAAGAATTGCCCTGTGAAGAAAAAATCCCACAGAAAAGGGTACATGCTGTCAGAAAACTTGGAAGAAATTCAGCACTGCAAGGGCTAAGTTGTGAGAGAGAAGGTAAGAGCTGAGAAAAGCGGCTCATTAGGGTCATAGTAGGGTCTTGTAGGCCATATTAAAGAGTTTGGAATGTTTATTGTAAGGACAATGAGAAGTCATTGACATTCAGGGTTCTTCAGATAGTAAACTCTCAGTATTTTAAAATAAGACTTTTCATTATTCTACAAAATAATTGTTAAGAAAACTTTTCTCCAATGTTTTTGACCACTGGAAAACTGTTTCCAATTTTATGAACTGGTCAAGAATAGGTACATATCTCAGTGATGAACTCTGACCATTGACAGTTACAGAGAGATGTAAATTCAATGTTCATAATTATTGGGCTAATATGTTTTAGTCTAAGACAATGTAATATGAAGTAATAAAAAATATGTATTTTTATTTAATAACTAGAGACCTGGTACACAAAATTTGTGCATGGATGGGGGGGATCCCTCAGCCCGACCTGCACCCTCTCCAATCCGGGACCCCTTGGGGGATGTCCAACTGCCAGTTTAGGCCCAATCCCGCTCCCCTGCCGGCCTGATCCCCCTAAGTGCCCTCCCCTGCTGGCCTGGTTACACCTAACCACCTCTGCCTCGGTCCCCACCACTGTGGTTTTGTCTGGAAGGATGTCCAGAAGATGTTTGATCAAATTAGCATATTACCCTTTTATTAGTATAGATCAGTGGTTCTCAACCTTCCTAATGTCGCGACCCTTTAATACAGTTCCTCTGTTGTGGTGACCCCCAACCATAAAATTATTTTCGTTGCTACTTCATAACTGTAATTTTGCTACTGTAAACAATATGTAATTATATATGTGTTTTCCGATGGTCTTAGGTGACCCCTGTGAAAGGGTGACCCCCAAAGGAGTCGCGACCCACAGGTTGAGAACCGCTGGTATAGATGGTAACCAATTGCATAGAGTTAAGAGCTCCATAAGTGCCAAGCATCATGCTAAGGGTATTCTGTGTGTACTTTCTTTAGTCTTCACAACCACCCATTAATTAAGTAGATGATCAGAAACAGAGAAATGGAAGCTTGCAGAAATTACAATAGTAACAAACATTCAGAACCAGAATTCAAATACAAGCCAGTGTGATTTCAATTCCTGCCACTACACAGTGATCAGTTATAAATGCCTGTGAGGAAGATGACATCTATAAGAGAAATATGACCCATTAACAACCACAAAAACCCTGTTACACATGGAGTTCAGGTGATAATTTTTTATTTAACTAAAGAAAGTCTTAAAATCGGAGTCTATGGCCATAAACTGCAAACAAGGTCATAAAAATGTATCCCTTTGCAGTTTTCTATATTAAATGATTTTATCATGCCCCCCAAACATATAATTAGTTTTGATTGAATGGATTACTTTTGTGAAACTGTATTGATCCATTCATTAAGCAGCTTATTCTTCATAGAAAACAGTGTTAAATCCTGCATAAATTACCACTGATAGACAGGATTTCACTAGACTTCCAAATATGCCCACTATCTTTTTTCATAATTCTAGAATATGATTTGCAAGCATATGCACATAATGAATCTAAATGAATGTAAATCACTCAAATCTATCAGAGGTCCCACTTTATTAGGACTACATCCTTCTAAAGAAATTAGTTCACATCCTGCTTTTGCATTAGTTAGCAGCTCTTTTAACTCTAAGCATTACCACAGTAGGATGAAATACCACACGTATTTCCATAAAAGATCAATATCCTTGCCCCATCACTATTTACTACTGGAATAGTGCTCAATCTAGAACATGAATACTAATATTAGAGTATTTTCTTCTAAACAATTTATGTTTGCAAACTAATGTAAAAAGAATCCCAGCAACCTGGTTGACAGTTCCTCAGTAATACCCTCCTAGAAATTAAAAAGCAACACTTTTTAGATTTAAAAGAACACACACACACATCTTAAGAGAATCGTCCCTCCTCCCACTATTGTGCTGTACCAGGAGGCAACCCAACGTGTAGCTAAATTAATGTTCTTAGCTGAAAAAATAAAGAGATTCCTTTATTAGCTGTCACCTATGAACTAGCAGGGACCGAGTACCTACAGGTGGGGTGCAGCAGTCACAGATGCTCCAAAACAGGCCTCAATGAATTAGAGTAAGTGATCACAATCATTAATTGTATTAATTACCGCCAGTTATCAGGTAGTTATAATAATATAAACCAGATTTCTATCCTCAATTTTAATGTAACTACAGAGTAAGTTCTGAAAGCTCAGTGGAGTTTCATCTTGCCTCTTCCATCTGGAAGGCAGAAATCACTCCATATCTCATTATGCTCCATGCCATCAAACTCAGTCTTTTATACTCAGTTGAACAGCTTACAGTCCAAAGAAAATTTTCTTTAAAAAAGTAGATAGCATTTTTTGCTTACAAACAAGGCAGCTGTTTTAACTACTTAATTTTCTGTTTATAAAAACAGTGGACTAATTGTAGAAAATATAGAGAATTTAAAAGAAAATGTTAGTCTCTTCCTGCCCTCCTTCCCGACTTCCCCCTGAGATCTGGTGGTCTGTTTCATGCTTCTATGTCTGTGGTCCTATCGTATTCATTAATTTATTTTGTGCCTTAGATTCCACATATGAGTGAGATCATGTGATACTTATCTTTCTCTGACTGGCTAATTTCACTTAGCATAATATTCTCCAGGTCTACCCATGCTGTCTCAAAGGGTAAGACATCCTTCTTTCTTATAGCTGCATGCATAGTGTTCCATTATAAGCATATATGCATAGCCCATGGACACAGTCAATAGATAGGTAAAGGCCTGGGGGTGGGTGGGAGATGGGTGAAGAGGGAAAATGAGGGATATCTGTAATAATCTCAATAACATGAATTTTCAAAAATGTTAAGACAAATTAAATCATTCATAATATCACCACTCAGAGAAATAAATTAACATTATATATTTCATCCATGAATCTATTTCATCCATGAATATATCTAAGAAGGTATACACATAAATATATGAAAAGATCGTGCTATATATTGCCTATACCCTACTTTTTTTCACTCAGTGTATGTATGTATTTCACTCATTTTGTATGTATTGGAAGATATTAGAAGATATTTAAAATACTTATAGCTATAAAGTTCCAAATATAAAAGGAATGTACCAAATTTTGTTGCGTAAGTACGTTATTAGTAGTTGTTTTCTAGGTCATGCTAACACTGCAATGAATCTTTGTCAATGTTTGTCCACATTTCCCTTAGGATGGCTTCCTAGAAGTGGGGATACTGGGTCAAAGGGTAGAGAAGCAGGCTGCTAACATATTGCCAAACTGCTTTCCAGAAAATAAATCCCAGTTTCTGCTCTCATTACAAGCATATGTGTGCATTTCTCATTTAAGGAAACAAAACCCTGCCGAAACTGGTTTGGCTCAGTGGATAGAGCGTCGGTCTGTGGACTGAAAGGTCCCAGGTTCGATTCCGGTCAAGGGCATGTACCTGGGTTGCGGACACATCCCCAGTGGGAAATGTGCAGGAGGCAGCTGATCGATGTTTCTCTCTCATCGATGTTTCTAACTCTCTATCTCTCTCCCTTCCTCTCTGTAAAAAATCAATAAAATATATTTAAAAAAAAAGAAAAAAGAAAACAAAACCTATTTTTAATATTGTATCAATATGGAAAGCAAGCAATAAATTCTTATTATTGTCTCAATTTATATATTTTTGATATTGAGATAAAACATTCATATTTTCATTAGCCATTTATACTGTGTAAGAAAATAAAACTTTAAAGAACCATCTACATTTATTCATTTCTCAATTGATGGACTGTCAAATTAAAAACTATGTCTGAAGTTTTAGAAAGCATGCTAATAATCTTATCTGTGTAAATTTTCCATTATGATGAAATATGAATATTAACCAAATTGCTTTCTGAACTAAGTTCACCTTTAACCAGCTGGCTGCCTCTCACCCATACTATTCCAAATCAGGCCACCTATGCTTCCAATAAATAAAACAGCACTTAAATAATCTCTTAATGAAGTTTTAAATAAAAGTCTATTCTTAAAATGAGGCAATGGACAGAAAAGGCTCCAAGAAATCAGACCATCCTCCAAAAGATAACAAATTAAGTCTCTCAACTCCTCAGTTAATAGCATATTTCCTTTTAATTGAGCAATAACAGGAATTTATGAACTTCCAATTTAGAGAGACTTAATTCAGGAAACTTTTAATCACATTTTAGTTTAACTACGGAAGTTTAAGTCAAAGTTTAAGATACAGAAATTAAATTAATATATAAGCTAATGTCTTATGACCTACCTACCTGGTTGGGAACCTTTCACTATAGCTCAAAGGATCAGGGTCACCCAGAGAAATTATTTTCCCTACCTATCTGTGAGTTAACTTGAACATCTTAAACTGAGAGGGAAAAAAAGTTACCCCAAGCAATAAGTACTTGTAGACTGGCCAGCCAGATTTCTTTCTTATCTATAGCAATTGAGGTATTTCTATCACTTATGTGCCCACAGCTGTAGTGATAAGATGTGCTTTTACAGATCACTTCCAGATTCACATATATACAGGATATATCCAGCACCAAAGATAAATCAAAACAAGTCATACAAAGAAACCTCAGGTAATCTTCAGTATTCCAATTCTCAATTCAATCTCACTGCACACAACTGAGAGTTCTAACCTATAGTCCTAACTGCTTATGTTTCATTTTGGCAAGAGAGCTTAAGCCCTGGCCTAGTGACATGGTTGGTTGGAGCATCGCCCCATATACCCATAGGGGATGCAACCAATTGATGTTTCTCTCTCATACCAATGTCGATATGTTTGTCTGTCTCTGTCTTTCTCTCTCCCTCCCTTTCTCTCTAAAAAAAAAAAAATCAATAAAAAGATATCCTCTGGTGAGGATTAAAAATAAAAAAGAAGAAGAGCTTAATGCCTCTCCTTTTGGCTGTTAGCATTAGTGTTCTTCTCTTTCCAATACCCTCCCCCTACAAATAAACAAAGAAACTATTTAGTTTTAGGTTCCAAAGTATTTTTGTTTGGGGGCACAGGAATTAGTAGCAAATCATCCCAGCTTATGGCCATTTTTTGTTGATGTGATTATTTGGAGTGGAGGTGGAGGGGATATAAACACAGAGAAGTATAAGAAACAATATAAGCATAAAACAAAATACTCAGATACCTACCACTTAGACTTAAAAGATGTTAACTTTTTATGTACTATATCTCAGATCTTTTTCAAATATAAAATTAAAATATTAGAGACAAGGATAATGTCTCTTTCCATCCTTCCTTTTTCAGGGGAAAGGCATAAATTTTGTATGATAACTTTGTTCCATATTTTATAGTTTGTGCTTTTATACAAATGGTATCAACTGTGTTGAGAGTACTGAGCACACATTCATATCATTTGAGCTTTTCCAGTCTGTGTGGCATTATATTTATTTTCAAATTTAAGATAATCTAAATCTACACTGAATAAGTGATCATCAAAAATAGAAGTCTTTTTATTTCATCTTCCCATATCAGCATATTTTCACAAATATCTGAACTTCAAAACCAAATAAGAAACAACTCTGACCTATGTGTTTTATCTTGTGTTAAATGAAAGCTTCTAAATAGCTATGCAGCAGTCACCCTTGTAAGTCAGTGTGTAAGTTTCCTCTCTTAGCTCCTTAACCATCATAGGAAATCATTCTTATTGCTGATGATTATTTTAGTGGATGGTAGCGGCAACACATCATTTCCTAGAGTAACCCGTTTCTGAAAAATAAATTATTTTATCAACTACTATATAAAAAGTGTTGAGACTTAAAGAACAACAGAAATGATACAGAAAGTCCAGAGTGGAAATCTTTATGGATGTAAGGTGGGGAAGGATTTCAGGGGGAAGGCATAATAAGCACAAACCTTAAGAAAAATGGAAATTCTACATCAAATGTAAAGCATCCCTATGAAAAAGAATGCCAGAACAAGGTGGAAGGACAGGCCATAAAATAGATCATATTTTCAACTAGCATAACCAAAGGTTTAATGTAGGATTACTTGTTTTTGAAAGTTATTCAACAGAAGAAAAGCCAGAAGATAACTCAGTAAACAGGATATGAACAGCAATATAGAGAAGAGGAAACCAAGTCTGATAAACCTGAAAATAGGCCCAATCTCACTACTATGAGATTCATATTTCAATTACAAATGAAACACTAGTTCCCACTCACAATACAAAGTGTCAATAAGGATGTGAGGAAGCCAGTACCTTCCACATGCCGTTTACAATGGAAATCCATAGGGGTTTCATGCAAAACTTGTAAAATTCAAGATATATACATTCTCCCTTACTCAGTGCCCAAAAATTCTACTTCTAATTCTACATCCTAAATAAATCTTCACTAATGTGTATAAGGGGACATTTACAAAATTGATCTTTGCAACGCTATTTTTGTTAGCAATAAAACTGGAAGAAACCTCAATGCCCACTAATAGGGAGTCAGATAAGTGACACTATAAAGCAATTAAAGTGGAATGAACCAAGTCTAAATGCATCACCATACTTAGAGTTCAAAACTGTCAGATGTTTCCCAATGGTAAGATTTCATTCCAAGATGTCAAGTATATGCATATATTTTTATATGTAGGATTAAAATATGGGCAGAGTACACATGACATTCTTGCCTCAGACAGACTCTGCAAAGACAGGGAAGGGATCCAAATAGGACTTAAACTTCATCTGCAATAGTTTGTTCTCTAATTAAAAGAAAGCTCTGAAACAAATGACTAACTAGTGTTAGCTCTGGGCGGCAAACTAGGGATATTATTATTGTCTTTGGTAATTTAATTTAAATACTAATAAACAACGGGACAAATAAGGCATCACGTGGAAATGCCTCAATCCTGTGTAGATGATTTGGCTTCTGGTTCAACTGACTCAGCTTCCGGGGAGGTAACTGTAATCCACCTTGATAGTCATTCTACTCTAAACTTCGTGCCTTTTTCGAAAAATACACCCAAATATGATAACCAGTGGATAAAATTTAAATATATTAATGTCAAAGGATAGTCTGTCATATACACTGGCATTAAATACATAACTTCTGAAAGGAAGTTTACATATAAATTATTTTTCCTTTAATTTGCCTAATGGAAATTTAGTTTTTACTGTAAAGAAATACTACTTAGCAATAACAGCTGAGTAATTATAGATCTAGACAAGTCACTATTTCCATGGTCATCAGAGCCTCAATGAATAGAATATCTAGTCAGCAGACCAATTTCAATAGTAGGTGTTTTTGAACACTAAGAATTATATGGTGTATATATAAAAGCCAATCTTTAAAATATTTTGCAACTAATTAGCCTACAAAGTTTCCAATCATTCACCTGATACCAATTAATAAAGAAAACTTTTCCTAATTATTCAAATTTAACTTTTCTATATTATTAAGTTAAAAGCTCATTATGTGAGAACAGCACAGCTTTACACAAATGCAAAGAAAAAGAAAAATCAAAATACTATCTATTTAATGTAAGCACCTGAAAGAACCCTTCTTACACAAGTACAGAAACCGAAGGAGCCAGGTCTCAGGCCCAATCAAAATGGGCCCCATAGTGGAACAAGGAGAATGACCATTAAAGTAGAGGAGAAATACATGGAAGATTATGGATTTTTAATGCAATATTTTATTCAGTCCTAATAGCTCTTAAGTTCCTTTATTAGCTAAGGAAATAAACTATATTATGAAAAACGTGCTTTATTCATCATGCTTGCTTATTCAGATAATTATAAACATAACAATTTAATTTACTCTCAAGTAGTTTTAATGGATGTTACAACAAATGGTTCTACAATCTTAAAAGAATTCAGAAGTAGGCAAAACCTGCAAAAAACAGATTAACATTCTGCGGGGTGGGTGTGTGCAGGGCCTCCCCTCCTCTCTTCCTCCACAGTCTTCCTCCTGCACCCATCCAGGTGTTCTAAGGTTGGTCTGGAACGCAAGGCAAACATACTCCTCAAACACAGATCATAAGGAAACAAAATGCCCATGAGCCCAGAATTCTTTACTTCTCTGTGAAAATGGCAGTGCCACCTGGAGGCAAAGATAATCTTGTTCTTACATGTGAGAGATTTATCATACTCTCAAATGAAATCATTACTGGTGCTGTTTTAATAATTTTGTGTCACAGAATTAGTACATTCTCAGTGTGGAAAATTTGATAAATACAAGGAAGAAAAATTAACAAAGCAATAATTCAAAATTAGTATTCTGAGATAACTTCTACTGATTTGAGGTATTTCCTTCCATGGAAATACACACATTTATTTCCTCTGAGAATGAAATACACATACATAAATATGCATACACAAATTCTGTAAATAGTTATATATCTATATATCTATATCCTATCTAATAATAGAGAAACATGGTAATTAACCATAACGTTGCTACCCTTCCCATTGGCTAATCAGCGAGATATGCAAATTAACTGCAAACCAAGATGGCGGCCGACAGCCAGGCAGCTGAAGCAAACAGGAGGCTTGCTTGCTCCAGTGATGGAGGAAGCCAATGTTCCCCACCTGCCGCTGCCGGCCTCTGAGTTTACAGTTTGAAGCATTGTTACAAATATAGAAGCTAAACAAAACCCCAGAAACCTGCTTTCAGGAAGCCGGGATCTCAGAGCTGGAGTTGATACAGAGTTTCAGTGATAGACACAAACAAGTCTGGGCCCGAGGGTTTCCACTTACCCCCTTCAGTGCAACCCAGCCGGCCCCCACCAATGCACCAGGCCTCTATCCTCTATAGTAAAAGGGTAATATGAAAACTGACTCTAACAGCGAAAGACTGGGAATGACTGGTCACTATGACACACACTGACCACCAGGGGTCAGACACTCAATGCAGGAGCTGCCCACTGATGGTCAGGGCGCTCTTACATGGGAAGCTCTGCTCAGCCACAAGCCAGGCTGAGGGCTGCCAGTACAGCGGTGGTGGTGGGAGCCTCTCCTGCCTCCTCAGCAGCGCTAAGGATGTCAGACTGCAGCTTAGGCCTGCTCCCCACTGGCAAGTGGACATCTCCAAGGGCTTCTGGGCTGCCAGAGGGATGTCTGATTGCCATCTTAGGCCCAATCCCCCCTGGGAGCATACCTAAGCCAGCAAGTGGTCACCCCCGAGGGGTCCCAGACTGTGAAAGGGCACAGGCCAGGCTGAGGGACCCCTTACCCCCAAGTGCACAAATTTTTGTGCACCGGGCCTCTAGTATATATATAAAAGCCTAAGCAACCATTACGACCCAACAACTGTAATGACAATAACGACTGGTCAACCAGTCGCTATGATGCTCACTGATCACCAGGGGGCAGTCGCTCAACGCAGGAGCTGCTCCCAGGTGGTCAGTGCACTCCCACAGCCAACCTCCCATAGCCTGCTGGTGGCATCAGCATCTGGCATCCGTTCCTTCCGTTCCCTGGCGACCGTTGCCTTCTCTTCCACCCCCCGCCCCCAAATGGGACAGGGAACCGGAATGGGTGGCAGCAGATGTGGCCCCTTTCCCAGGGGGGCTGAGGGCCAGCTCCCTCCTCGGGGCCAGCAGCCAACCTCCCGTGCCCAGTTTCTCCCCTGGCCAGCAGGCCCTGATCAGCCCACTGCCCGCCTGCTGGTGGTGGTGCGGGAAAGAGGAGGGGGAGACAGGGAAGTGCATGGTGGTGGGGCGCCAGTGTACGGCACCTGTTCCTTCAGCACCCAGCCCAGCTACATTGTCTCCCCTCCCGACCCCGCCAGGGCCTTCAGGCCCCATGCAGGGACAGGGAACCAGGGATGAGTGGCGGTGAACATGGCCCCTTTCCCAAAGGGGCCAAGGGCCAGCTTCCTCCTCAGGGCCTGCAGCCAACCTGCCATGCCCTGTCCCTCCCCACGGCTGGCAGGCCCTGATTGGCCCACAGTCCCTCCCCCAATCTCTCCCCCTGGCTGGAAGGAACTGATCAGCCCGGCCCTGATTGGTCCTGATTGCCAGCCAGGCCTAGGGACCCCACCCGTGCACTAATTTGTGCACTGGGCCTCTAGTATATATAATGTTAAATGAAAAAAAATAGATTTTAATGATTTCCCATGTTATTAAATTTTCTCCATAAAAATGCATCAATCACACATTAATAATCAATTTAACAGGATTTGGCTTATCCCCAATTCCCTGGAAAAATTATTTAATTTTTTGTGTTATGACAAAATAAACACCATTATACACAAATCTTTGTCCACATGTAAAATAATCTCCTGATGATATAGTCCTAGAAATTGGACCTTTTGAGGCTCATAAAGGCAATGATAATGAAGAAGAAGAATAAAGCAAGCATACTTATGTAGGACTACTACAGGCCAAATACTCTTATAAGCACTTTATATATCTTATCTCAATGAGTCCTTATAGCAATTCTATTTGGTAAATTCTATTGTCATCTCCATTTCACCTGTGCAAAAACTGAGGCACAGAGAGGTTAAGTAACTTGCCCAAAGTCACACAGCTAATGAGCAGTAAAGCTGAGATTCACATAAGGCCATCTCGCTGTAGAGTTCATGCACTGGAATTACATACTACACTACTTCTGATGGCACATGCTGACATATTATTTCTCTTTTATATTCCCCCATTGACATCTCTCATCAGTATCCATCTATCTTTTCTCTTCTCTGAAAAATTGACAGGTGAAAAATGCTATCTAATTGTTGCTTTAATTTCTAGCACACTATGAACTAGTGTGACTAAACAGCTTAGAAGTTCTCACACCCCCATCTGTATTTGCTTTTCTATGCCCATGTTATTTGCTTGCTTTTTTTCCCCCATCCCTATTGGAAATCTTCGTGGTTTTCTTGTTGATTTGGATTAGCTGTTTATATTGTGTAGAGATAATCAACCTAATCAACATTTCCCCTATTCTGTCTTAAATTTATTTGGCATACAGGCTTTATGAATTTTTTAAAAATATATTTTATTGATTTTTTACAGAGAGAATGGGAGAGGGATAGAGAGTTAGAAACATCGATGAGAGAGAAACATCGATCTGCTGCCTCCTGCACACCACCTACTGGGGATGTGCCCAAAACCAAGGTACATGCCCTTGACCAGAATCGAACCTGGGACCTTTCAGTCGGCAGGCCGACGCTCTATCCACTGAGCCAAACCGGTTAGGGCAAATTTTTGTATAATTATAATCGAAATTTTGAGTTTATGTATGTGTGCTTTCTTCCACTGCTCTGGTCTTATAAACTACTTCTTTATTCAGGAATCAGATATGTGTTCAACTAAATGTCTTTTCTAGATTTTCTCTTGAAGCCATCTGGAAATTATCTGTATGGTGTTGCATTAAATCTTAAACATAGTGGAACTGTAATGACTTGATATTATAGATGGTTACATAATATGATTTTTATCCTCATGTAGTTTTTAGACGAGAGGGCAACATATGCTGACTTATTACAACAGAATTACTCAATCCGAGGAGAAGTCATAATCTAAGTCTTCTATTCTGGTAAGAGCCCATCAAAACATTTCAAACATGAAAATTATTCTTACCTTTAAAAAATCTCAGACTAAAAGCTGCCATGGGCCTTCCCTGAACAGTAATTCTAGCCCAACATTTAACAATAACAGAAAGTAATCAGATTTTTCATAGCCAATCTAAATCCCTAATAGGGTTTCCTTTTGGGGTTTTTTTTCTGCTGTCCAAAGGAGATAGTGACTCTATATTTGGTATCATCAGTTTAATAGTGCTTATATTTAAATGGTATTATTACAGTTAGTGATTTTAACTATATGGAGGAGGAGAGATTTAGACATTTTTACTCACTGCTTAGGCTTTCAGTAACTAGAGTACCATACAATACCATATAACAGGGTGTGATCCTGTGTGCCAAGTAATTTATTCATAAAAGTAATGACAGAGATGTTTGTGAATTATTTCCTTTTAAACAGGAAACACAGAACAGGTTCATGGTTCCCATAATACAGCCATTCACTCATTTACATGCTAATGTTTTCTCAAGTGGGAGAAGAAGTGGGAGTTAAAAACCATCACAGTATATCACTGTGCAGCCTACTTTACCTATGCTACAGCCCATAATAAACAACTCTTAGTGAATAGTATTTTTATGCCAAGTATTAATTTTTATGAATACCACCAAAACAAAAAGCTGTACTATCTGGTTTACTTCCCACACACACATACCCACACGTTTTTAAATCAAATCTGCCATGAAGTATGTGATATATGCAAATATTAAGCTTCATTTGTACTGCTCTAAAATAAATGAGACTCACCAAACTATCTTCACTATATTATCTCTGTTTTAGGAATTTTGAGAAGAAGAGAGTTCCCAATTAAGGATCTCAGGAGGGCACAAGAATTGAAAGCATTTCCTCTTTCTAAAATAATGTTAGTTTTGTGTTAGAATTTATTAAATCTGCATTGCTAATTCCTGTCATAATGGAATCACTTAGATCATACTTTCATATGGTTAATAATTTACTCAGGTAGCTCCTACTCCTCTATGTTAATTCTAGGTGAAAGTAATAAATATCAACCATAAGAAGAATTAAGATTTTCACTGAACACTCACGATATGCCAGCACTTTAGAATAGCCATAGGAGGTAAGGATGATACTCATCACTATTATAAATATGTGGAAACTCTTAAAGAGGTCAGGCAACTTGCTCAGGGTCATACAACAAGCAAGTGGAAGTGTGACCCCAAAGCTGACCTTCCTCTCAATCACCATCCTCCTTTATATTTATTATATTATCTCCAATCTATCAACATTACTCCAACTTTCAATTATATCCTTCCTATAAGATGCTATCTCTGTCAATATCCTGAAGCTTACCAATCCTCATCTTTTTCAACTTATCAGATATCAACTAATCAGATCAACTGAAATCTCTGGCCTATGTCTATGAGACACAGAGCATCATCCCCTATTTCATGGGATTCTTTTTGCCCAGATAGCCATCTTGAATAAATATTTACCACATTGCAAGATGATGTGACCAAATGTATAACCTAGCACTACTGCTGAACTAACTATTCAAGTTGCACTTTCAACTATAAATGTTCTATTGCAATTGATCACTATAATCCTCTTTATGCAGTTATGTAGTTATCCTATATAATAAAATCCTAATATGCAAATGGACCAAAAGGCAGAATGACCAGTCACTATGGCACACATTGACCACCAGGGAGCTGACGCTCAATGCAGGAGCTGCCCCCAGCCCGCAGGCTGCAACTGGCAGTGGCAGCTGGGGGCGGGGCTGGTGAACGGGTCCCGTATCGTCCAGTTGGTTGCCCCACAGGTCAGCCCTGATCACTGGTCAGGTCTATGGACCCTACCCATGCACAAATTTTGTGACCGAGGCTCTAATATTTTAATAATAACGAAAAGGAGTGGTTCTTAACCTGGAATCCATGGGTCCATCAATTTTCTGAAGTCATATACAAAAAATCTTCTGTAAGTATGTATGTATCTTGTACTGGTGAGCAGGGATATAAATTCATTTTGTTAGTAATCCTCCCACACTAAGAAAATATCTTTGTACCAAGAATGGCAGAAGCTCTCAAACAGGCCAGAGAAAATACTATATCAGACACTTCTTAGGTGCTCCTAGGTGGACAAGGAAAAACATCTCCGGGTGGTCTAAGGACATATTTATTAATTGGGTCAATTCAATGTGCCTTTTAGAGTTATTAATGCCAGT
>NW_006295491.1:4804662-4828557 GCF_000327345.1 Myotis davidii | reverse complement strand
ACATATCATAGAATGAGACTGAATTTGCAGTGTACTGTTCTTGGAACACATTCTGTCTACTACTAAAGTTTCTCATCATTACAGCATCTGTAAATGTACTCCGCAAAACAGACTAGCAGATCTTCCATCCCTCTGCAAAAAAAAAAAAAAAGGCTGCATTAACCTTTCCCAACCATCAACTTTCCATCATCCTCAAATTGTCAATATTACTAGGTAGAGTTCACTTCAATGATAGTAAAGTTCTTATTAAGGACAATGCTTAGAGAATCCATCATTGTGGTTAATTTTTATGTTTATATAAAGGATAATAAATAACTACATGATTAGATTTTGAAACTACTGGTAGACTACAGTGTTCTTAGTCCACAGGGTTGGATGAGGGCGAACAGCCCCCACACCACATGCATACATGTGCACACACGCATCATCTCTACTCAAGTGGACATGAGACCCAAGTCAGACCAATCAGAATCTATGAAGAGGCTATGTTCCTTTCATGGGGATCAATAACTAATGAAAATGCAAGCCCAAAGTAATACTGGCTACTAGGAACCAAAGTTGAACAGAAAGAGAAAAGCTCCAATAGACAGAGACAAAGAAATTTATGACACTATCATTTGAAACCTAGGATCTAGCCAAGCCTGAGGTTTACCCCTTGAACTTCTCCCATTTTGTGAGCCAAGAGATTCTGTTTTGCTTAAGCTAGTAAGAGATGGTTTTCTGTGCTGTTTACAAAACAAGAGTTCTGACTAATCACACTCAATTCACTTATTACTTTCATTAATAAAATAACATGATGGCCATAATTAATTTCTAAGTATTCCCTCCCCATGTTCTCAAAACCTAATTTGGTACATCCAGAAAAACACTTACCACAATCTACTTTGCAATGAGATCTTGGCTGTATCTAGATTGGGTATCCTAAATGATGAGAAAATTTCTCATCCTTGCTCTGACCACATATTCAGGATAGTGCTTTGATAGAATCAAGAGCTTAATAAATGCTTGTTGAATAAAAATCAGTATTGAACATAGTGTGTATATGAGATTGTACTTACTAGGTAAGTGTCAAAGCTAAATATGACATGGTCTCTGCTTAGAAAGGCTCACACACTGGACTTTCAGCATAACGGGGTATATTTTATTTTGTGCCAAGTTGCATCAATGCAAGGCACTCCCACTTTTATTAGGATTAGATGCTATTTTTATTGTTTTATATATATAAAATATATATATGTATATATATATACATATATCATAAAATTTACTATTTTAACCATTTTTAAGTGTACAATTAAGTGGCATTAAGTACAGTCACACTGTTGTGCAACCATCACCACCATGCATCTCTAGAACTTCTCAGATTAAGTGTTTTAATGCGCAGTGTTTTTTTGTTATAGATTCCAGAGAGTTGAGTAAATAGAACTGGTATTTTATTTAGTTATTTATAGGTAGCAGTGTATTCCTCTTACAGCTCTCCATATTTTCTGTCTTATAATAGTGCATCTCTATCCTCCCTTGAACCAAGGACCAGGGAAGGACACCCCGTCTTTTAAAATCAAGCAATGGAAACACATCATAGTATGACAAGCAAACTTTTATCATTCTTCTTTGATTAGGGACATTGAATAACTCAGAGTAGCATGCTCACCGTGCTACAAGAGACCAACTGTGCACAGATTCTGGCATATTTGTGAAAACTTAGTCATTTTCCCCATTAAGTAAAACAGTGCTGTTTTTTTTTTAAACTTGTTATAATGTCTTCCATCCTTAAAAACCTCATAATACGTTATGTGATTATTTCTACTAGGGTAGCATTGGCAAGAATTAAAATTTTTAAAGCACATTTCATCATGTGTTATGAAATCACACAGGCTAGGCCATATTCAAGGTTAGATTTCTATTCTTTACTTCTTCCATTCTATGGTATTGGCAAAAAATCCATCCTTCAAAAATGGCACAGTTCGTGTAAGTCTACTCTATTATAAAGTAGCTTTGGCTTGTAAAATGAACATTAGCTCAAAAACAGGGGGATACCTGCTAACGGACATCAAAGAGCCACCGTGGAGCTAAATGTTTCAGAAGTCATACAAATATAAGAGCTATCAGCTTTAGATATTCACCATGAAAGGTTGCTGTGTTTATAATTCCTCTTTCCCCTATTCTAAGCATCTGTCAATTTCTTCATTTTTCTAAAAACACAGTACTCAAGTGGGGGGGGGGTGCTGTTTTCACCTGAATCTTAGCAACCAAAGCCAGAATACAGGGTCCATGGCCAAAATAATTACTGTATTTCTACCACATATAGAAAATTCAAAATGCTTCTAGAAGTCCCAAAAGAATACCTCAATGTACACTTAACCTCAACAGGGTCTGAAAATAAGGGATAAATTAAGGACACTTTGAATTGTGTGACCATAAATTCTTCTCTCATATCTTCACGTTTCTAAGAATGAAGGCCTCTCCGAACATAATCTCCACTTAAAAAAACACAGCGAGAATCCAAATGGAGTAAATTAAAGAGTGTCAGCTCCCATTACATCTCAAAACTCCCAATTTTACACTTGGAATCTCTTCTCAAAGTTATCAGAAAAAGTAAGTCTTAGGTGACTACAAACTGTACATGTGATGGAAGAAAATTAGCCCCATTCCACTTTTGGGAAAAGCACAGTGGACTGAAGCACCATTTACTGGAAGACAATAAATGGGCTTCCAAACGAACTGAGATTCTGCCCCCTTCTCTTTGGGGATGCATATCAGAATTCTGCATGCCACTCTCTCTACTTCATTTCCATAATCTTTCACCAGTTTGCTTTCCAGCTTTGTCAAACCAGGACTTGATTCTTCCTGTTTCCATTTCCCCAGGGGGTATTTTTTTCCAAAGTCTAATAAAAAGTTCTATTTTGGTATCAAAATTACCAGGCTTTAACTTAACCCAAATAACAAAATGATCTCACTTCTCTTAGAGTCATAATTATGCTTATATTTTCTCCTTATTACTATGAAACTGCATTTTTCTTCCCTCCAACTCCTTGGCAATCTACTTTTTGTGGGCGGTTAACACACATGGCTTAGTGGAATAGTGGAAAAGGAACAGGCTTTGGGTCAGATAATCTGGCATTCAATTATTTATTTCTTAAAAATGTCTATAATATCTACCCCTTGCCCATCACTCCAACCACTCTGGCCCTTACCCTCTCCATCCAAATTACCCATATGATAGCCCCTCAGCTGCTTTTTTTTTGTCACTATTTCCAATCTCCCTCACCAGGCTGACCTTTCTACCCTTTCATGTCATTCCTTGGTTTTAAAAATACATAGATAATAGGTGTGTGTGTGTGTGTGTGTGTGTGTGTGTGTGTGTGTGTCTGTGTGTGGGGGGGAAGCTGCACACAAGCATTTATTTGGAGAAGGACAGGGAGGTTGCCCAAGCTACAGCCTACTTCAGTTTAAGGCTGGAAGACCCTCTCCATTTCTGGAAAGCTTTTCAGCTCAACTGAGTATCTAGCAGGGAATTCAGCTCGGGGAGGGTGGGGGTTGGAGGCTGTTTGGGGTAGCTAAACACTTATTAGCATTCACAGATTTCTATAATGTAGTTTTCCCTGACTACCAACAAGCCCCTCCACCCTGACTTAGTTTGTCCTCTGTCCAGACACCTGGCCTGTGTTATTACTTATACTGCTGACTAAACACCACCAATCTTTAAATGTCAGTGGAAATCTCACCTCCTACATGAAACACTCCTTGACTATTTTAGCCCACATAGAGCTCTTCCTTTCCTAATCTTTGGAAACAGTTTTTATCTGCATCACATGACCAAACACATAAAATGCTGTACACACTCATGTGAGTCATCTCCTTCCTAGATGGAAATATAGTGGAGTCATTTGGTTTGTTTCACATTCATTTGTGTGTTTTTTTAACCCACATTAAGATGACAGGAGGTACTAAATAGTTTGAAAATTGCCTATTATTTTTCCCTCTGTCAATATTGAATATTAAGTAGTTATTTTTCTTTTAGTTCAAGGTCATCTATCAAAAAGCTTATATTAAAATAACTGATAACAGACTCAAAAAGAGGGGGGAAAAAGGACGGAAGTTAAAAGCATGAAAAGAAGGCATATGGATGGCAAGTAAGCCCATAAAAGGATACTTAGTATCAGTTAGGCATTAAAGAAATTTCTATTTAAACCAAAATGAGATAGCAATGCACAGCTACTATAATGTCTAAAATTAAAAAGATGGATTATCTCAAGTATTGGGAAGGACATAGAGCGAGAAAGCTCACAGACTGCTGGTGGAAATTAAAAATGGTACATTTTGGAAAACAGTTTGATAGTTACATTAAATTAAAAGAGCCAGAATCAAACGGCTACATAAAGTAGGATTCCATATGTAGGACAATCCAGAAAAACAGAACAATAGGGATGGTCCCTAGGGCTTGGGAGTGAGGTAAGGGGGCGTCTATGATGGGCAACACAAGGGAATTTTGGTGGGTGATAGAACTATTTTGTATCTAGAATGGGTGGTGATTACATGACTGTGCATTTGGCGAAGTTCATAGACCTATACACCTAAAAGTGAATTGTACGGTTTGTAAATTAAAGGAAATAAATGACCTCATAATAAAGACTATGTCACCATTTAGCTTTGCATACACCATTACAAGCTATTATGTTGAGATTAGAGAAAGCAAGAATAGCACCTGCTGATTATTTTATGAAAATCCTAAAATATGCTGAGAGAGGTCACAATTTTTTGCTAAACTCAGAATTTCCAATGTTACTAGTATTTAAAAATAAGTTTATTAATCTTACACAATCACCTACACTTACCTAGTCACCCCAGATACCGGGTGTACTGGTTAATAATGAGAATTTTTTTTCAATAGATGGAGTTACACATATATGTTCATATATATGCGATTTGATATGTATGCTATTTTGTTGCATTGACAGTAAGCTTCAAAACTTCATATGTCAAATTTTCTGAAGGTGTTAACATCATAGATATTTTTTACGCTTAAAAATGTCGAATTTCATGCCAAAGAAAGAGCATTTGTGGAAAGTTTTAATTCATTACTTTATTTTGAAGAAAAGTGTTGCTGAAAGTTATCGTATACTTCAGGAAGCTTATGGTGAACATGCTTCATCTCAAGATACTTGTGAACGCTGGTTTAAATACTTTAAAAGTGATGATTTCAATGTGAAAGACAAAGAATGTCCAGGTCAATGGGAAAAGTTTGAAGACCAACAATTATAAGCATTATTGGATGAAGATGCGTGTCAAATTCAAAAACAACCTGCAGAAAGATTAAACGTTGTCAGCAAACAATTCTCGATTGCTTACAAGCAATGGGAAAGATTTTAAAGGAAGGAAAATGGGTGCCGCATCAACTGAACGAAAGACAAATGGAAAACCGAAAACTCATCAGTAAAAGGTTGCTTCAACAGCACAAAAGAAAGTCTTTTTTGCATCGAATTGTGACTGGCGATGAAAAGTAGATATATTTTGAGAATCCCAAATGCACAAAATCATGGGTTGATCCAGGTCAACCACCAACATCGACTGCAAGGCCAAAAAACTTCGGAAAGAAGACAAAATATACCCCCCCCCGCCATATTCACCAGACCTTGCTCCTTCAGATTACCACTTGTTCCAATTGATGGCACACACACTTTCTGAGCAGCACTTCAAAATTTATGAAGAAGTGGAAAATTGGGTCTCGGAATGGTTTGCCTCAGAACAAGGAAAGTTCTATTGGGACGGTATCCACAAATCACCTGAAAGATGGGGGAAATGTGTAGCCAGCGATGGACACTACTTTGAATAAAGCACTTTTGATTTTTCTCTTGAAATTATCGTGTTTTCTTTTATTACAAAATCCACATTAGTAACCAGTATACCTGGTACATACCCACTCCCATGTCCCTCTGCTAACCAATTCATTCATTCATTCATTTATTCAGAATTTACTGAACATCAACAATGTACCTGGCCCTGCTTTCGGGATGGCAAATGTATACTGGCAAACAGGACAGATAAAGCCCCTACTCTCAAGAAGTTTACATTCTAATTAGGAGAGGTGAGTAAACCAACGTGATTTCTTATAGGCATGTGCTATGTGCTATGAAGACAACAAAAGTGTTAGATGGTTGAAGTGTAGTCACTTGAAATATCATGGTCAAGGAAAACCTCTTTGAGTGAGTGACATGCGAGTTAATCATAAGGGACAACAAGGGGCAAGAAACCAAAATCTGGAGGCAGACTTCTTGGCAGGGGGAACAGTATGTACTGAGGCCCCCAGAAGAAAGGGGGCATGGCTCATCTAAGCCAGTGGTTCTCAACCTTCCTAATGCCGCGACCCTTTAATACAGTTCCTCATGTTGTGGTGACCCCCGACCATAAAATTACTTTCATTGCTACTTCATAACTGTAATTCTGCTACTGTTATGAATCATAATGTAAATATCTGGTATGCAGGATGTATTTTCATCTCGATCCACAGGTTGAGAACCACTGAAGCCATAGAAAGGTCAGTGTGGGGAATGAGCTGGGAGGAAACAGATACTAAATAAGGTGGGCAGGGGCCTCGTAAGTGAGGACTTTACAGACCCTCAGGTACTCCACTCAATGCTGCTTGCAGTGAGAAGCAGCCATAGGTCTTTATATCAGTCACATAATCTGATGTATGTTGTTAAAGGGTCCATGTGGCTGTTTGTTTCGGTCGGCAAACTCATTAGTCAACAGAGCCAAATATCAACAGTACAACGATTGAAATTTCTTTTGAGAGCCAAATTTTTTAAACTTTGGTAGGTACATTGTTATTAACTTAATTAGGGTACTCCTAAGACTTAGGAAGAGCCACACTCAAGGGGCCAAAGAGCCACATGTGGCTCGCGAGCCACAGTGTGCCGACCCCGGCTTTAGGACATTCAGTTTTCTTCTCTAAGTCAAGTATTTGTTCCTTCATTTACATGAGCCAGAGGATGGCTCTGATGCCAGATGTGGAGAGAGTGAGTCAGAGCAGAGGCAGCGCCATTCATGTGTTCGTGTGGTCTAGGGGAAGGTATCAACCCAAGCAGGGAGAGGATGGCCCAGCAGGGACAGTCAGCGCCTGAGTAGGGTAAGGAGGGAATCCTTTGGGGAAGTGTGGCCCTGTGACCCAGCATGTGGAGTTAGACCCCAATCACAGACAGTAGAGCATCTGGTGGATGGAGGCAGGGGGCGGGGGGCGTGGATCCCTGGAGAAATGGCTGATTCTAGGGCTGGCATGGGAAATGTACAAGATGGACCTTATACAAGAAAATGTTCAGGGAAGGATGGGAACATGGCAAAAGGATACAGAAAGCAGCCTGAATGGGTTCCCACTGGCTAAGTCAGAACAATGTGAACATCAAAAATGAGGACAGTGACTAACTATAACCAAGCTATAAAAAGATAAGAAACAATGATGCCATGCAGACATAAGTTATTAAATCAACCAAGTCTGATGCAGAATGGGATGTTTATACAGTTTCAAAGTACCTTTTCCCAAAATATCTCCTTAATTGCGAAGGGAAAAGAGGAACTTCACTGTGGAGAAGCCTGGCAGACAGCATGTGAATCAGGTGATCCAAGTGGACAGGTAATGGTGCAAAGGGAAATCGCTTATTACCTAGCAGGAAGCACTGAGAACAATGCAGCATCACTTCTGTAACATTCCTGCCAAAACTGCATCACCTGAATTTAATCATGAGGAAACATGCGATAAACCCAAATGAAGGGACTTTCTAGTAAATAACTAGCCTTTAATCTTTGAAAGTATTGTCAACTCATGAAATTGTCCCAGACTAAAGGACACTAAAGAGACATGAAAAGCAAGCACAAGTTGCAATTCTGAACTAGACCCTTCAGCTAGCAAAGACTTTAATGGGACAACTGGCATAGTCAACCAGAATGATGACTATGAAGTAGATGCTAATGTTTTGACTTTGATGGTTTTATTGTGTTTATGTGTGAGAATGTCCTTGTTTCTTTTTAATAGACTTTCAACTTTTCTGTGTGTGATTATTAAAGTTTTTATACAAAATTCACTCCTACAAAGGCTTCTTCTGTACTGTCTCACATCTGTCTCCTTTTTCCATTACCCCCAACATCCTGCTCCAGAGAAGCAGGTTCCCATCTTCCTGGGCTGTTGCCATAACTTCTTAACAAGGCTCTTGCTGCTCACATCCACCCCACCCCCACTGCCAATTAAGGTTTTTCCAAAGAGCACTTCAGCTCATGCCACTTCCCGTTCCAACATTCCAATAGCTCCTCATTATCTACCAAATCAAGTACAAATTTCTTAGTGTGACTTTCACGTTCCACTAATTCCAACTAACCTTTTCCAGGCTTTCTTCCCACAACCTCCTCCATCACAGCCAATCACACAACTCAGCTGGACCATGCAATGTTTCCCGTCCATCTTCAGGGTTCTGCTCAAATAACTCCCTCCACCAGGAAGTGCCCACCCCCAGCTCTTGCAAATTGCTCAAGACTAAGCATAAACACCAAGTTTGACCACCACTGCTCCCCACGCCCCATTTTTCAGGACTTGCCTAGATAATCTTTGCCTGCCAGAATACCCAAAGTTGATTTTGCCTATTACACACGTCATTCTGTTTTAGGTGGCAATTTTTGTGTATTTGTTTCAACAACTCCTAATGTGTAGGGTGAGGCAAAGTAGGCTAACAGCTGTGAGTATGTGAAACCAAGAGTTTATTCTTGTATTATTATTTGTTAATTATTATTTTCCATAGGAACAACTGTAAACCCACTTTTGCTCCACCCTGTATAAGGTGAGGTTTCATACCAATGAAGTATTCATCATTAATAAACTTAAGCCATGGTTATGAATTCACACCCCCAGTTATTATCTCACACTCTCTCGCTAGGTATTAACTTTTTAAATATTCAAATTACCTTTTGTCACCTTTCTTTCCTGAGACTAGAGTTTTCTATTTCTTGCATATAGTACAAGCAATTTCTACCTCTTTTCTACATAAAATTTTGGTCTTGGCCATACCACAATTACCATAAATCCAGAGGGTTACAGATCAATTAAGTCTTGGCCATATCAATATTTATTATAAATCCAGAGGTTTACTTATATGCAATTACATTTTAGCTTTATCATTACCTTACAAAATAAAACTCTTAAAACTGAAAACAAAGCCTGCGCTTGACAAGTTTAAAACTAGAAATTCTAAAGTTTAAGGTGAAGACATTACCCACTTAACATGCTTATATCTCCTGGACTTGCATTAATAAATATTGGAAAGTGGTCCACAAAAATATACAATTTAATGGCTACATTTAAACATAAGCAAAGAGCCAATATTTTCATCTTGATTTGAATTTAGTAAATAAAATGATACATTATTTAGCCACAGAGCTGAAATTTTATCAGTAAATAAGTGATATGAACCTAAAGCAATAGTTGAAAGCCTGAGGGAGGGGAGTATTATTTCAGAGAAAAAAATTAATGACATCAAAGCATTAGGGGAAGTGAAGTGTTACTCCTAAATTTCAGTGATTAATATGACATCTGCTATTACTTTAAACATAACAAGAATAGAAAAGGTCAGACACACCCAGAACTTCAATATTGCAAAAGGCATCAAATCAATAAAAAGTAAATCTCCAGGTTCTCTTTTCAGTGTGTCACCAGGATGAAAACTGCATGCAGTTGAATACTTTTGAGTTGATTTAACTGAAACCATGACTTGTATTGACTTTCTAAGGTTCGAAGTAAACAGTTCAAAATGTCTAGATCATAAACGGTGGGCATACTAACATATAAACCGAGGGTACTTGTGATGTTAAAAGCAAAATGCATAAAAGCACATTATACATAGTGATTTGTAGATTAAAATACACTAAAGTTTGCTGTTGTTTTTTAAATAAAAGTATCACCACTTTTAACCAGAAATACCACAGGTGAATGAAAGTGAATGAATCATCAGGAGAAGCAAGTCTCATTTGAAGATCATTTCTTTTTTTAAAAACAAATGTTTTATTGACTTTTTACAGAGAGGAAGGGAGAGGGATAGAGAGTTAGAAACATCGATGAGAGAGAGAAACAGCAATCGGCCACCTCCTGCACACTCCCTACTGGGTATGTGTCCGCAACCAAGGTACATGCCCTTGGCCGGAATTGAACCTGGGACCCTTGAGTCCGCAGGCCGATGCTCTATCCACTGAGCCAAACCAGTTAGGGAGATCATTTCTAATAATATTTAAAATACTAACTTGCAGGAATTCTAGATACACTAGCAACTTCAAAATCAAAAGATTATGAGACAAAGAAAAGGAAAATTCCATCTTTTCATTTCCAAATGACATAAGTAATCTTTAATAGATTTATTTGTTATAGTAAGCACCAATAATCAATCAATCTCTCCCTCCACCCAAACCCATCAACCTTTCATCCTTTTCATTACAAAGAGATATTTACAGCTCAAGGGTTTACTCAGAAAGTTTACTAAGAGACAAGGCAATCTCTGTAACAAGCTTCTGGAATTCTGCAGGTTTGGGTTTATTATAGAAAGGGAATTTCAAAAAACTCTAGGGACATTTGAAAAATGAAAAATAATTGTAGGTTATTTACTAAATTGTTTCATTCTATCATGAAAAAAAATGCAGCATATATTAAGATAAATACCTGACTGCTTGTCTTGAAACCTACTGAAATATGCCCTTTGAAATAGTGAACTTTATATTCAAAAGTCTAAGTCTATGTTAGCACTGTTTTATGATGCTATCAAAGTGACTACCCCATCACCATAAACACCCAATGTTATGTCAACAGAAAAACCTGTTTCCAAAAGGAATGATGTAACTTAAAAGGATAAGAAATTCATAGTAAGTGTCAAATTTTGCAAAAAGAAAGATCTGATTTTAAAAATCCTGCTTTTCAAAGTAAAATGATAGGTCACGCCTACTGGCTTTTAGTTTTAAATGGTAAGTGATTTTTCTATCTGGACCACCCTGGAAACTGCAGAGCTAGACTTGTGATTAAAACATACTTGAAACTACATTACTAGTAGCAAATGTGTTAAGGGGTGCAGACCCTTAGAGAGCATATATTTCAAGTCATTCTCTTTAAAGAAACTGAGGCTGGGAGATCTCTGACTCACTCAAGGTTAGTTTTGTTGTGTCCAAGCTGGAAGGGGAATGCCAATCTACATGACACAACGAGGTCCAGTGTCCACCCTGAACTTTACATTCAGCTTTTGCCATAATTTACTTTACAATGTGGCACGCGGACGGACATCCATTCACTGGAAATTATTAACAGACAGATGACTTTTGTCACCACTCCCACAGAATGCCCAGAGCCTGCAAAGTGCAACACACACTTCTCAGCCATTACTCATTTTTGCCAGCTTGAAAATTTAATCTGGATTAGAATCATTTTTCTTATTTGAATAGGGCACTCCTTCCGTGGCATAACAGCCAAGAAGGCTAACACAAATAAAGTAATATCTTTCTGTTTTGTTAACTACCACTGGGTGTATCCAATAGCAGAGACCAGTGATTTTCAACTTTTGGAACTCAAGACACATTTCCCTTCCTAAAATGTACTGAGGATACCAAAGAACTTTGGTTCCTATGAGTTATATCTACTGATATTTACCATGATTAGAAATTATAGCTAATATTTATTTTAAATAATTTTTTTAAATACATTTTATTGATTTTTTCAGAGAGGAAGGGAAAGGGATAGAGAGTTAGAAACATCGATGAGAGAGAAACATCGATCAGCTGCCTCTTGCACACCCACAACTGGGGATGTGACCGCAACCAAGGTACATGCCCTTGACCGGAATCGAACCTGGGACCTTTCAGTCTGCAGGCCAATGCTCTATCCACTGAGCCAAACTGGTTAGGGCTATTTTAAATAATTTGAAAATAAGTCATTACATGTTAACAAATACATTGTATGTGGTGACATGATATGTTTTGGCTCAAATATATAAAGAAACTCTGGCCCAATACAGATATGTTGTTGGAAAAAGAAGGAGCATTTCAATGGTCGTTCAGATAAGCGCAGATATGATTCTTTTACACTACATTGAAAATTGACAGTAAGTAGTTTCTTAAAAGTGAGGTGCAATGTGGAATCTGAAAGCATGGATATCTCTGAACTTTTCTTACACTATTCCATTAAAATTCATTGGTCTATCTTCCATTTTCAATGGGTCTTTAAATGATGCATAACTTTTGACCTCATGTAACTCCTGAGGTCTCAGGAACCTCAAACTGTATTTTGAGGTCTACTAGAAAACAGTTTAATAGAGTTCAACCAAAAGATAAAGAATGCTATAAAACCTACAGTAGTTACACACTGCCTTGATCCTTTACAACCTTTAGTTCATTAATTTATTCAACATTCTCTGGAATGGGGTATCATCATTATATATTAAGAAGTAAGCAAAAATGTTGGATTTCGGTCCAAAAGACACAAAATAATGAAGCTTGGATGAGGTTAAGTTAAATATTACAACATAGACTAAATTCTAGAAAAATACCTAAATTTCCTCTGATCTTTGAGCTTTATGCTGAGAATGATCAAAACAAATAGATTCGGATAATATTCATGAGGAAAAAACTATAAAGAATTAGTCATCTATAATAGACTTCAAATAACAGAGCTTTGATATTAACATTTTTGGAAAACATTAACTAGCACACAATACCAGCATATATGTAAATGAATACCCCCTGACTACAGTAACACATATAGAGAGAATTTTAGCATACTCAAAGAATACTCAAAGAGACACCAGATAACACCTCCAGTATCCACAAATGCAGGGTAAGTTCAAGGTCACTGATTCACAGTAACTTGTTTGTGCCCGCATGTGGTATTTTGTGGAAGAGCCACACTCAAGGGGCCAAAGAGCCGCATGTGGCTCGCGAGCCGCAGTGTGCCGACCACTGGGCTAGGCCATCAGGAGGTGCTTCATCAGTCAACTAAAAAAGCATAAATAGAAATGCAGTAGCAAAATTTTGGTGCCCAATCATAAGTTTTTTAATCAGAGTAGAACTTACTCATAAGAATTATCAATAAATACTTTTTAACTATGTACATAATACTTTTTAAAAATTTTTGTCAAATTTCATATCATGAAGAAAAAGAAAACTAAAAAAAATGGAAACTAAAGGTTGTGAAAACACTTAAGATTTAACTAAATTAACAGTCATAGCTAAAATGTATACTGGTACAAGGTATGGTACATACCAGGTGATATTCAAAGGGCTTCTCATAAAGTAAATCTATTTAATTCCCTTTTTTCAGATAAGAAGACTGCAGCCCAGAGAGGTAAAGGGAGGTGCACAGGAACGTGAAGCAGTTAAGTGGCCCAGCTGGGATTTCAACCAGGGCAGCTCCGCTCTTAACCACGAGGCTACATTCCCTCAGACCAACTCACTGAAAATAACATTGCTTACCTAAAATCTACATTATGTACCAAATTTCCTTAAGTAAATCAGAGCACTAGCAGAACACGGGCTGAGTTTGGTTCTGATGAACGCTAGGCGAGCTCCCGACTCCTGTTAAAATTTGAATGTAAGAAAGAGAGGCAGCGCTAAAATGTAAGAATGTATCTTTTATGGAATGTTTGCTTCCATAAAAGCAAGAGGAGTCAGGTTTTAGACAATGATGATGAGAAAAAGAATGCACAAATTAAAGTTTTTGCTCTTGGTTTGCAAAAACACAAAAACAAAATAGAAGGACAGAGACACAGGAACACACACATAACCTATAGCCTGGTCATATTACCCACAAAATTAATTATTTAGGAAAATATCCATATATTCCTAGATGCCAAAGGAAAGATCTATATCTAATAACTTCGTTCTTTATATGTCCAATAAAGGAATCATTTATTACAACCATGTAATAAAAATAGTACTGAAGCAAAGTCCAATGCAAGCATTCATTATATAACTTAGAACCACCCTTTAGTCATATCTACAACCTCTTCCTTGTTTTTCTAAATATATACAGTATGCTATCTGCAATGAGGAAAGCCAAGAGATATTTTACCGTAAGTTATGTATGTCTTCTTGCAGATCTTAAGTTATACATATACTAATTCAAAACTGCAGGGACATATTTCTCTTCCAATATGAGTAAGAAAGCAAGACTGTCCACTTAGTAATTTTAGCTGTGCTGAGTCTTTAAACCCCTCAAATGTTAAGGAAATGGTTTATTTATATTAAAAAACCACAACTTACATACAATTAACCTAACCAGAAAAGGACAGGGCGGGTGGGGAGCTTGAGGGTAACAGATTTGAGGTTCAATTTCATTTTTCACAGCTAATGAAGTGATTAATAAAGAAAGCTAAAAAAAAGGAAGAAGAAGGAAAAGAGAAAAAGAAGACTAAAACCACAAAGAAACTAATTTAAAGCAACTTTAGTGAACCAGTATACAGCTAAAGAAAAAAAAATAATCTGGCGCTAGTTTGCTAAAGTAAACCTAGTAACAGGCAGCAGAAAACAAACTTTTTCCAAAGACCTACAGCAGGCAGCGTGGCAGCAGTGTGTCGGGGGAAACACCTATATGCGATCCTTCAAAACCAACACAAATGTTTTCTCAGAGATTTTAGGAACTTTTTATTTCTCCATTTTTAAAGAAGTAATAACATTCTCCCAACAAGCACGGGAGAGGGTGGGGGGAGACACACCCTAAATGACCATCCCGAATATATAAATAAGATAGTAAACTGAAATGTGCTTCATTTGTCAACTGTAAATGAAAGGCTAGCCTTTCACCTGGTATAAAGCCATGATTTTCGAAAGGGAAGAAAAAGCCAACTTACCTTGATACATTTTCTGGAATGTACTCTAGGACCGGATAGCCATCGCTTCTCCGAGATGCCAGGTCACTGTGGGATTTCCACGACTCCACCAAGGTATTGACAGGAGGAAAGGAACTCAGGTGCTGGAAAGATTGGTCTCTAGCCGCTCGTGACAAAGATATTGTACCTTGAGCACCAATCCTGTAGTGAAAGGACTGTCCACCTGAGTTCACACCAACAATGGCAGAGGACGGGATGCTGGCCTCTGGGTAGTAGCTCCCGTCATCTGGTTCCTGTTTAATCCCCACGGGGAAGCCGCTGCCTTCGCAGCTACCGTCGAAGCCGGGCACAGGCGGGCCTAGAATTCCTGATAGAGAATAATAGTCTTTATCATCCATAAAGGAAAAATAGGAGCTATCCATGAATGGAAATGGGTTCACGGTCGGATTCCCCTTGAAGGAGGTGCCTGAACACGAATGCTTGGTTGATTCTTGTTTGATTGGTACTGAGAATGGGGAAGCGGGATTCATCTTGCTATTTCCTCTTAGACACGAGCTGCTAAAACCTCCATCTGGCTCTGGTTTGATGTACGGGACGATGTTAAGCTGGCCCGTCACACCGTTGGAGGTGGCATTCTCTGCTTCCTCGATCTCGGGAAAGGAGACCTCATGAGCACCTTTCTCGTGTGTGTCTGGGCTGGAAACCACGTCCCGGGCCGCACTGGATCCCAGAGGGGTGCCTGCAGCAGTGTAGCTGAAGGCATTGCTAACAGGGCTGCAGATGGACCCCACGGTGCTAGCAGTTGGACTGGAAAGCGTGGATCTGTTATTCGTGTTGGAAGGGCTGGAAACGGAGCACCTTGAGTTATTGATATTGGCCGGGCTGGACACTGCAGATCGCAAAGTGACATTTGGACTGGAGACTGGAGATTTTACACTGCAGTGACTTGGAGGGCTGGAAACTGGGGATTTCATGCTACTTAATGGACTTGAGAGAGGAGAGCCCACATTGCTAGCATGCGCTGGGCTGTGCGACCTGGAACCTCGAGTCTCGATATTCGGGGAGCAGGTCAAGGGGGTGCCCTGGGTGATAGGGCTGTGCACGGTGAAACTGCCAAAGCTGGCCGAGGTGGAGGACACAGAGCTGAGTCCAGCGGGGCTGCACGCTGAAGATGTCATGTTCAGAGGGCTGCAAACAGACGGGCTCTTCTCATGACACAGGAGGGGGCTTTTAACGATGGCACGCACGACCCCACCATTCACAGAGCTCCCCGAGTCAGCCATGAAAGATCTCAAGGGCCTGCTCATCCCTGCCGTGGAAGGACAATGGCCGTTCTCTTTATAAAATTTCACCAACTGTTCAACATTCTGATAAATCTTTGCTTGACTCAGGCTTCCTTGCTGGTTCTGCGGATCATAGGTGTACTCAGCATCTCTAATAGAATCCATGTATAAACCCATGGACTCAGCTACAGTTACTGAAAGTTCCTTAGATTCCAGCTCCGTTTTAATATCAGATGTTAAAATCCCAGGCTGATTATTGTCTTGCTGAAGGCAAGGGAGTAGTTCATGTTTTTCTTTGCTGCTTCCTTGAGTACTGTTGTTTGGAATAGCACCGGAAACACAGCTTACATTGACAATCTCCATGTAGTTGTTCTCATCGGTCCTCTCTGTAGGTCCCAGGGATGAATGATCCACAGCCTGAGAAACTTGACCCCACCGTCTTTCCATATCTAGACCTTCAGGGAGACTGTGGTAGCCTTTGGTCTCCATAGCTAACAAATAAATTTACATTAAAAAATCGAATTAGAGTCATTTATAACATTACTCTAACATTATTCTTAAACTCCATTTACTAAGCCAGCAATTTTCAACTGGTGTGCCGCAAGAATTTTTAAAACGTGCAATACCTGACTATTTTGTCAGGGGCCCTGATCTTTTTTGCTATTCGATTGTCAAGTAAAAACATGACAACAGCCAACACAACAACAGCCGTCCAGTGTGAATGAATCAAAATTATACCTATTTTTATCAGATATAGACAAAAATATAACATATTTTTGGGTATGCCACAGAATTTTAGTAATTAGTATGTGTGCCAGGAGATGAAAATGGTTGAAAATTGCTGTACTAAGCTATAAGTGTATATTCTATTTATTATAAGCAACACTTGTACTAAAATTGTTACCTGTCTAGGTGCTGATACAACAGAATACTGACTGTAACTTGTCCAGAAGCCAAGTTACAGTCAGTAACTTGACTATAAGAAGCACATATAAAACTATTTTTCATCCAAGTAAAAGTAACATATTTCTATAATACAGCCTTTAGAGTTCACAAAGACTATTTACAAATGCTAACTTATTTAATATTCAAAGTAATCCTGGGGACCATGAAGTAAACAAAGAGGAAACTGAGGACTTAGTGAGGTAGGTGGCTTGCCCAAGGTCCAAGGCATAATAAGTGACAAAGGCAGATTTAAAACTAAATATTCTAACTCCAACGCCTTTTGAATCTTTGGGGTATATGGAAGATACTTCCCATATCTAAAACATGGCTTTATTAAAATTAATAAGAAAATGCAATTAATGCTACCATTTCCCAATATAAAGTTATGGAGTAAATTATCACAGGGAAAACAGTAAGATTTTTAAAAAATTGATTGTGATCAAGATAATTTAATGTCAAGTCTAAAAAGTAAAGATTCATCTATCCTGATTAATTAAGATGGTCCAAAGCTCAGAGGGGCTATGTCGGGAATGACAGGACTCTTCTCTGTATCTCAGTCCAGGTGAGGAGTCTGATGTGCACCCTGACCTGGTGGTGTTCCTCCTGCTAAAAAGACTCCCAACAGACAGACAGTTTCAGTCTCCACTGTAAATGGAGGAAGTTCAAGATGGGTCCTGACAACTTACGTGTTCATTCATTCCACAAATACTTACCAAGTGTGTGCTACATCCTGGGCCTACAACCAATCACTGAATCTATGGTGCTAAAGAAAACAGGCACAGTCCCCATCCTCAGGGAGCCTGCAGGATTGTTGTAGCTATACAATTATATCCATTGGCTCTCTCTCTCTATTTCATTGACATAATAACTGTAATAGGCTATATTTATATAATTCTTATGCATCACATAATTCAATGCAATATTATAAGCCTTTCTCAAACATTAACTTATTTACCCTAATAAGTATAAACAATCCTTTAAAATTGGTAAAAGTATTATCCAAATGATACAAGTGGGGAAACTGAGGCACTGGGCACACAGCTAAGTGGCAGAACTGGAATTTAATCCCATGTCCCTCTCTCCATGGTTATCTCAACTTGGTACCACTGACGTTTTGGGCCTGATAATTCTTTGTTGTGGAGGTCTGTCCCATGCACTGTGAGATGTTTAACACATCCCTGACCCTTTCCCACTAGATGCCAGTAGCAGTCCCTATTGTCCCCAGTTGTGACAACCAAAATGTCTCCAGACATTGCCAAATGTTCCTGGAATGGGGGGAGGGGGGAATCCTCCCACACTCACCATTGAGAACTACCACGTACAGAAAACTAACTTATTCTGAGTAAAAATTTCATTTGTACATTGTTATAAACCTCCTAAAATTATTATGCATTTTTCAAATCCTTTCAGTTGTGTAAACAAACTATGACCCAAGTGAAGGTCCTGATCTTAAATGTGCCGTTTCTACAGATCTGTGCACAAGCATTACTTTCGGCCTCTCATCCTTTCCCCTGCTTTGCCACTCACACCTTCATTCTTCCTACCTTCCTCTCATTACAAAGAGACTAGGGAGCCCTTTTGTTACAGAACTTGTATTAATTGACACGCAAAAATAATGATGACTCTACCAAATAAATTGGCAATAGCTATGAGAAGGCTCTATAATGAAATTTAATGCCCAAATCATCTGCTATTGTAACCACTTTAACTTTTCTGTATTCTACAGTAGAATGTAAGGTCCCAGAAGGCAGAAGATTTATAAATTTCACCAGTGCATCCCAAGCTAATAGTATAGTGAAAACAACAACAACAAAAACACACACAAAAAACTGAACCATTATAATCAATACTAATTTAAGACCATACATAAAAACCTACCAATTATGTAGCCTCCTTTTACTTAAAGAGCATTAGTCTATAAATTCCTAATAAAAAATTAATCCACAAAACACTGGAAAATAAATCAAATTACAGAGGCTGAGGGGTTATCTGGTAACTCCGGCCAAAAAATTCAGTAAGGATAAAAGCCAAGTAAAAGTTGAAAAAAACAACAACAACAACAAAACACACACAATAACTACCACCCAGTGAAATGGGATAGAAATGGCTACCACTGGCATTTTCTCCTTTACTAAAAAACCATTTAGTCATAGCCACAGGTTGAAAAGGACCAGTAAACATTATGTGCTTTTTCAACTTCTACCTAAGAATATTCTGTCCTCCCCATACCAAACTTGAAGGGATATATATCTAAGGTATAGATGTTTTGGCTCCAAATTCATTAAACACCACAAGTAACATGGCTGTCTATTTGTGTTCAAACTGAACACCTTCTGTGTATCACCACTCGCCCCTCAACCCAGTCCCTCAACCCATGATCCCTGTTTGGTAAACTGCTCCACCCTCTCCCCACATGCCTGGAATTCACCCTTGCCTAAGCACCTTTACTAAAGGCCTCCACAGACCCACCCCTCCCCACTTCCACACTGACAGCCTCTCCCCACGTCCTGGGAAACAGGCCTACCTTCCCTGAGTCTGAAGGGAAATCTCCATGCAGATCCCTCTCCAAAATTCCATAGTTCAAATTCTCCTTCAGAAAGGATGATCACTTACTGCATTTTTAAAGGCTCGCAGTGGAAATCTGCAGCCAAAACTCCTGAGCAGCTTCACAGTGCAGAAACCTATTTCCCTTTTAATCCAGCATTCCCTACGTAATTAAACCTTTTTGCACAGAACACCTACTGATATTCCAAGGGACGTTTTTCATCACTCTGCCCTAAAGTAGGAATCATAGCTCAGATTTATGAATCCCTATGAAGATTTGAAGAGAATCTATATGGGAGATGGCGGGCAAGGACAATCATAAACTACAAGCAAGCACCTTATCAGCTAACATCATACAGCTGAGCACAACTTTTCAAGTCCTGTTTAGCCATCCTTAAACTCCCTTAACAATAAGATAATATAGCCTGCATTTCACTACCTTACTGACAGGGCTATCATTATAAAATTTGCAACACGCTTTGCTGAAATCCAAATTAGCTTTGTAGGTATTCTCATCTATCAACCTAATGCACCTCTCAACAAAGAAAACAGAGTAAAGGTTGGCAACAGTCAAACAGAAAAATAGAGGACATCAAGCATCTGCATGGCTTCCACTGGAAACACTTTTAAAGATCAGATGTTTTCAAAAAATAGATTTATTGAAGTACTTTACTCTGAGTTCTCCCTATTATTTTAATTCATCTTCTCTGTAAAGAAATGTATCCGGTTAGAAATTTATTTCCTATGTTGTCCAGGAAACCCAACTTTTTGTCCTTTCGGAATTGGCATAATGACCATGGTGGTTTCAAAAGAATTTCGGTCAACTGAAACTTAGTAGTGAATACTAAAAGTACTAGTTGGTGAATATGATTCTCATAGAACTAACTTACTATCCACAGGGCAAAGGGACAGTTTTTTACTAGCCTATAGGATATTGGTATAGTAACCTAGCTTATATAAAATGAAATTTGTCTCCCTTACAATGAAGATTACAACAGAGACCTTCTCTGGACAAAGTAAAAAAAAACGACTAGAACCCTTTAATTTTGATGTGAATGGCCTTGTCACAAAACATAATGGAAATTTCACATAAGTATGGGCAAGCTCTGCTAGAAGTTCTACCTTAAGCCATATGTATGCTCTTAAATACTATGTTTGCAAAGGGAAAATCTGACTTTAAAATTTTGTTTTATACCCTGTATTAAATTGTCCTTTTCCATAAGGAAGTAGTTTCTTTTTCAGAAATATTAACAAAAACTCCTGCAAATTTGTATTTTATCTGAAAACATTTTCACTTTTAATATCCCCCATAGTTTCATTTTAAATGCATCATTTTTTGTAGTTATTTCACTATAACATGGCATCTAAGAGACCAGAATCTTTAAGAATTACACAATTTTCACGGGTTGCATAGTTGTAAGTTTGTTGTATGTAACTATTTTTCTGTCATTCCCACTACAGAACCATGATTATGTTCCCCTCCTTTACAGATGAGGTAAATGATAGAAACCTGCCCAAGGTCACCTAAGAGAGCAGGAGAACCAGTTAGAACTGCGCACACCTGATTTCTATTCACTCACCTAATTCACTGAGCCACCTGATCTTTCCAAAATCCCCAAACAAAACTATTTCTTCTCCCTTAAAGGAAAAAGCTCGCCTTTAGATTATTTTTAAAAACTTCTCTCCTCGACCATTTCCATGATAGCATGCCATGAAGTCACACATAAAATTAAAACTTCACAGCAGAACTTCACAGATGGAGAACGCTGTTATCATTACTATGTAAATATCATCAATAACAGCACCTAGAGAAATGGAAATAGTGCATTTGGAATTCAGCACTTTCCAAAATTTGCCTCCTATCAAGTAAAAGTTTTCCTAACTTCTATGAAATGATAGTTAAAACCGAGGGTGCCATAAACCATTATGATTTAAACCTGATTTTTAAAAATTCAGTAGGAGAAGTCATGCATCTAAGTCCAGTAGAAGGGTCCGGGTGCCACCAAAAGAAGCTCCATCCCTTTTCCCCTGCCTTCAGAACTCCAACTGATGCCACAGAAAGAAGAGCCTCTCTCAAGAGTTTCATGAATACCCAGGAATGGGGAATTCACGAATTTCCAGAGCCTCCTTCATGCAGGATCTATCAGGATCGCTATCTCCTTCAACTGCCCTTAATAAGCTACACCTCCAGCTATGATTTGGGTGTTTCTGCAATTGATAGAGGAAAGAAATATCATTCAAAGGTCCTTTAAAAACTGTATAAGGCGAAGGACCCGAAATTCATCCTGGGGAAAAGGAGAAGGGTGATGATAGACCTCCCACTGCCAAAAGCGGCTGAAAGCCGCTCGTTAGAGGGCATTTATCCAAAGTGGCCAAACTTTCCCAAAATAGTCCTCTGGCGGCCAAAGGGGGGAAAAAGTGGAAAACCAAAACAAAACAACAAGCACACAGCCCCATACCGACTGTGCCTCCGAATTACGCAGCCACTTCTCCCAGCGAAGTGCACGCTCCCGCGCCACGGCCGCACGCCCAGGCCGGCAAGCGGCGCCCCGCCGCGCACCCCCACACACCTGCCTCGGCCGGGGTCCGTCTCGGCGTCTACCTGTTGCAGCGCTCGCCAACGCCACGACACTCCAGCTGCGGAGTCCCCCCAAATCCAACCACATCCAGGCCAGCGACTGCCGCTCCCCTGTAGCGGGAGCGCCCGAGGAGGCAGCAACGCTCTTGCACCCAGGTGACTGCACGGGCTTCCTCCAGCAGCCTGAAGTTGGCTAGCGTCTCCCCCGTCCAATGACACCTCGGGCGCGGAGGGGCGGAGAGGACCCGGCGGGGCCAGGGGTAGGAGCTGGGCCAGGGCAGGCGAAATAGGGAGGGAGAGAGGAGAGAGGACGGGTGGAAGCCCGGAGGGGGAGTGGGCCCTTTTTAAAGCGGGTCACATGTCCAGATAAAGTTCAGGCTGCTATCCCGCCCCCTGAGCCCTTGCTATTGGCCCAGGGGGAAGCCAGGCTCCACGCTGCTTGGGCGAGGATGGCTTCTCATTGGGCAATTGTGGCTGTCAGTCACCAGGAGGACGACATGACTGATACAAAGTTGCTGCGACACAGCCTGGACTCGGCGGCTCCCTTAAAGCCGCACGGGCGACCTGGGTGCCGAGCAGCGGCTACGACACCAGGCAGCCGGCCCCCTGCGCACGCTGACCCCCGCCCCTCGCTCAGCAGCCCTCAGCTTACTCGCGCCACCTGGCTCTCCTGCCCACCCTACGATAGCTGAAAAGACATGCAAAGTGTGGTGACGCGTCAAAGTCGGCTTTTCCGAGAGCCAGTCAAGGTGTAATCCCCTCACGCTCTCCACCTGCAGCGCCAGGTGAAGGGCAGCCCTGGCCCAGACTCCACCCGCAGCGTCCGCTCGCAGGGGAGGACTCCCGCGGGGGCCGCACCGACCCCCAAGGTCCTCTCCACGCCCCTTTCCTGGGTTTCCGAGTTACCTCTCAGCAGAGCAGCCGCAGTGTCCGCTGCCAGCTTGCAAGAGGATCACGTTCCCACTTGATTTGAATTTCCTTGTTTTAACCGTGCAGGAAAAGTGGGTGATTTCAGCGTCGCCGAGCCTTTTAAACACAGCCTCTCACCCACTTCCTCACCCCCACCAACCAAAAAAAAAAAAAAGTACCAGGGTCAGGAGCTGCTGCTCTCTCTCCTTATAATTCTGTTACTGTCCTTACTACTTTAGCGCTGGATTTTTCCACTAGTTCAATGAGAAAGAAAAGCCTTCGGTCGAGGATATTCACTTCTTTATAATGGGTGGCAGTGGTTGCATATAACTGGGGGGAACATACAGGAGAGGGGGAAGGAACCGAACTGTTTCCTAAGGATACGGCATCTGCAAGAAGAAATGCCCGATTCCCTCCAACCGCCCCTACCTCGACTCTCCTCTCGCCCACCCAACCTCTGGACTTCTTAACTCCGATATCTAAGGACGTTGAGGGTCCGCGTGTGCGGCTCGGTTTTAGGCTCCCAGCTGGCTCCAAATCAGCACCAGTGACGTACACGCCTAAATCTGGTACCCTGGCCCTCGGCGACCTGCCTGCAGCCGGGCGCCAGCAGCTGCTCAGCCTCCCGCCTCACCCTCGCCCCGCGCCCGCGTTAAGTCGTGGGGAAGGCGTTCACCCTGTGCCCAAAGGCCCCTCTTCGCCTTGCAGTTAATTAAGCTTCGGGATTTCGGACCCTGAAAGCGAGAAGACTCAAACTTCCAGCCATTGCAGGCAGGGAACTCCCTGCTAGCGGAGGCGACGG
>NW_006295491.1:4804115-4804491 GCF_000327345.1 Myotis davidii | reverse complement strand
GGGCGGAGCACAGGCGGCAGGCAGGAGCGAGGGGAGTCCCGGGGCTGGCGCCCGGGCACGCGAGGAGGCGGCAGCTCAGCCTGCGCTGCCAAATGATTCATTATTAAAGGAATGGACGTGCCTGTTTTACTAAGTTTTTACCTCCTTTACGGAGAGCCCATTTTACTCTGGATCTCAGCTTCTGGCAAAATCTAGGTTAGAACCGTGCAGGGACAGCCGCTGCGATCGCTTGCTTGCCCGCGCCCAGCAACCCTGCCCAGAGGCGGCCCAACGGGCACCTAGTCTGCCCGCAGCCCACCTCTGCGTGGACCCAGCCTTCACCAGGGTCGCCCCTGAGCTCCCCAGTTCCCTTCCCATTGCTGTCAGTGCAGTGACT
>NW_006295491.1:4803339-4803852 GCF_000327345.1 Myotis davidii | reverse complement strand
GCCCCCTCCGCGGGTCAAGCCCTCACCAGCGGGAGAAGGTAGCAAAGCGTACAGACACCGACTGGTGGGAAACGGCTAGGGGTGCCAGGGGCCGCCCTCCCACCCCGGCTTCAGGTAGGGAGGAGGCCTAGAGAAAACGGAACCCCAGTGCACGTAGCACCCCGCCCCTCACTCGAGGTCCCCCCCGCCCCAAGTCCGGCCCTGATCTCAAGCCCCAGCCTCAGGTGCAGTTCCCACCTGCGGGGGACCGCGCGGACTCAGGACTACGCGTTGGGGGCGGGAGGGAAAAGTTTCTTTTCCTGCTCCCTCGCTGCCCACCCGAGGAGGCAGCATCTCTCCTCCTCCTCTGGGGTTCTCTGCGCCTCTGCCCCACCCCCACCATGGGGGGGCGCCGAGGACCCACTGCGTTTTTGCGCGCGGGGGCGCTTTGGGGGAGGGGTGAGTAGCAACGGCCGGCACTGGTCCCCTAGCTCTGACAGCCGCCGAAACGCGGACGGCCGCGGGTCCCGGGAG
>NW_006295491.1:4779474-4803160 GCF_000327345.1 Myotis davidii | reverse complement strand
TCCAGGGATTCTCCTGCTCCCACTGCCCTGCGGAGCTGCCTCCTTGCTCCGAAGCTTCCTTGCAACCCCAGGTCACCTACACCCCACTACACGGATCACCCCATCTGGGGATGTATGTGTTTGTGCGCGATATGCGTCAGCCCAGACTGTTCCACCGCACTGGTACACTTACCCTTGGTGGAAGATTGGGATGGGGGGGGGGGTGCCTTATGCATGTCACTACTACTTACAGCCTCCTCTGCTTGCTGTCCTTTATGACTCAGGTAAACCCAGCGAACTGACCACATACACCCCTGCTGAGGTTTAATATTTCCTTGTCCACAGGCTGTATTGGAACCCCCGCGCCCCACCCTGCCTAATTCTGGGTTCTTTCACATTTTCTTTCTAAATAGCTGTGAAAATTGCTAATCCCTTCCCACAGTAAACCCTGTTAAATACCGAACTGCCCTGTTGAAACAATCACTACCTTTCTTTGACCACATTCCCACTGTCTGAATATCGACCTCCCATTTCATCCATCACCCACCCAGTCAGTGTTGGCAGTACTTAATTCTTAGATGGCTCAAAATGGCATTTTGGCCTCTAGCAAAATGACCTTTTGCCTCAGTTTCCGTATTTGTAGGGAATGTAGAATCCTTAAAACATTTTTAGGTGAACTCAAAAAAATAATAATAATGTATTTTAAAATTAGCATATTAACATATATTCAATGAAGTTTTAAAAGAACCACTATTTAAAAGTTTACTGACTGCAAAAACTGATTTTTGAAATGCATCAAATATTAGATGGATTGAGATTGATGGGTTGATAAAGTAGACAGAGGGATCATAGAAATGTGATAAAGTATGCATATAGTATAATATTAATGGTAGATTCTAAGTGGTGGCTATACAGGCATACACTGTAAAATTCCTTCAACTTTTTTGTAAGTTTGAAATTTTTCATAATGAAATGCTATGAAATAAAAAAACCCTTATTTGTGGTAAACAAATAATGTAAATTTTCTATTTAGAAAATTGATCAAGTAGTAATTCTTCCCTTTTTACAAAATGATTTACCATACACATTCTATACCTAGGTACCCCACTGCTACTTAGTCAATCATTCCATTACAGGCTGCTTGGTGGGGATCAGACTATTGTGTTATAACTAGAACATTTTAGAATTTGGAAGATTTTTCTTGTGTTTTTTTTTATGTTCATGTCCATTCTCAATTTTTTTTTTATCTTCCCTGCCTTTAAAAGTTTGTTATTATAAAAATGAGATTGAATTCTTCAGCATCTATCGATATTCTTTTGAAACTTTTTCACACCAAAATAGCTTCAGGAGATGGTCCGCATGTCCATACATATCAGCTTCTACTATCCTTTGGGAGAGATGTCAGGGGGTCTTGCAATTAATAATGGGTAAAACTTTGCTTTTGGATATCTGAGTATCTAAATATTTGTCCAAACATTTCAACAATTAAATTTCCACCTTCTCTTCATTTTCTTTTGCTGGCTGTAAGACAAGAGGTGGCCCTGTGCCACTCTTGAAGGGAGAACAGTTCCAGGATGTGTGGTTCCCTCATCTGAGGAGAAGGTGACATTGATTTTGCTAAGAATCAAAGATAGGGATGCAGGGGTTTCTGGTTATTTGGATTACTTTCCATTCCAATGCTCATTAATAAAGAGCCCAATCAACTTTAAAAAGCGTACACCCAGAAATGTCATTACTTGTTCTTAAGGCTGTCCTTTAAAAAAGTTTGTTCTTTTCATCCTTTTAGATATGTATTTTTTTTTCTTTGCAAAAGAAAGGAAATGTTTGTGGTGTGTTTTTTTTTTTAAGAGAAATAAGAATGAAAGGAAAAGCACAGAAAAGGACATTAACTTCATCTGCAAATGGTCAGAGATTACTTACAGCTGCCAAATAGTCTTAAATCTTGAAGTGGCATCAGATATCTCCCTTTTGACAATTGTTCACCCTTAGTTCCAGTCTCCGCACCATTGGACACCTCCTTCCCTCAGCCCATTAGTGTCAAACTCCCTGAGGTTTGCCACATTAAAGTGCAGGACTCAGCATTTGCAATTGACATGTGACATCACATACTCTATTATATAACTTCAGATACAAAGCCTAATATAATCTAAGTGTGTGTCAGAAAAAAATTCTCCCTTCCTCTTTAAGTTTTAGCAGAGTCAACCATTGGTTCCATGATTCTAATCCCATTTCTTCAAACAGTGGGGGAAGGGGGAGGAGAGGAGACAGGGGGGTTTGGGTGGGCGGATAAGCACTGAGTTGTTTGAGCCATGAAATCATAACCCCCCCCAAATGAATATATTTTGAAATGTATTTAAATACCTCTCCTTTATAGCTTTACTATGGACCAGAAAGTAAAGACCATTAAGTATCATATAATTTAATTCAATAATTTTTAAAAGCTAAAAGCTAAGCATTTGGTCATAGTTAACTTCATTAATAAGCCTAGCCACGCTGGCATTTTTTTTTCTTTCTTTCTAAAAAGCAAGGCTTCCCTCCACCCCCACCCCCTGTCTCTTACCAGCTGTTGGGAAGAGTTGAGAAAGACAGAGTCAGAGAGAGAAAGGAGGGGGTTGTTAGAGAGAGAAGATGAATCCGGGAAAAATATAAGATAGAACTTCTTTGTTTATTGCAAAACACACATGTTACAGTTTATAAACACTGCAAGCAAATAAGAAATTGTGGACCAGAAGATAAATACAAAACATATCAGGATTTTTGTTAATATCCAAAATAGACCAAACTCAATATTTGAGACAAGTTGGAATATTTTTATTAGCTTTGGTTATTCATTAATTTCTGTATCTGTTTACCTAACTATTTATTCATCTGTCTACCTTAATTTCATTATAGTCATTTTGAATAGAAAATACACAAGCCTACTACATTTCTATGGCTAGATTTTGAGATGACAGAGCACCAAACAGCCTATGCATCACAATTAGCATGCCATATTATTAAAAGCAAATCAGATTTCACTGTGCCTACACCGATGTTCTAAGTTTAGAAATAATGTACAGTGGTTGAAAATGGGGGTGGGAGGAGAGACTTAGAGCAGTTTATTTTTTAATAAAAATAAAGATATTTCCTATTGCTTTTCTTTTTTCTCTGTTCTTGTTCTTGGTATAGTACTGGAAATTCAGCAGGTTTAAATAACTGTGCTAATCTTAAGGACATAACCGCATGATTTGAATGCTCATTGGGATTACGGATCGAGACTGTTTTCTGATGTGATGTGCAATAACAACCACAGAAAAGTGAAACAATCCAGTGGGTCAGGTGTGGGAAACAAGAGTCTCTGCTGAACTTGGTGAGAAACTCATTTAGAATTTCTCATTAGGACTTCACAGGAGCTTTTCAGTAGTTGGCACTGTATTTTTAGCAGCATTTTAACAGCTGTCAGTAACAACCACGACAACATTTTGATCAACACTATTTTTTCTTATTCTAACAGAGATGATTGCAAAGAAATAAAATGCTTTAGGATTTAAATGTTGAGCTACGAAAGCAAAAAAAAAAAAGGTATTTTCTTATGATATAAAATGTTAACACATCAAGGACAGACAATAAGGTATTTATATCAAATGAGGCCAAATGAATTTTTAAATTTTAATTTTCTGATGCCTATGTAACATAATAAAGATTATTTTATTCTTAAAAGGTGTGTTCAATGTCAGAAATAGAAATGTCAGAATAAGAGAATGTGCAGGGTATCTTGTCATATAATTTGCAAGTAGGTCAAGAATAGCCATGTGGGCATCTGAAATGAATAAAATCTTTTCCTTAACATTAGCGTTTATAAAGGGAGGTTATCACATGTCAGATATATGACACTGGAAATAGCAGACAGAAAAATGTAAGAAGCTTCATGACAGATGTCATCTTTATTCCTAAAGATAGAGGTAAATTTGCTATGGATAATGCATTACAAAGCAAACTAAAACTAAATCTCTGCAACTGTCAAATTTCTCTCTCACCTGTAGTGTCCCCAAATTGAATGATTTGGGTTTCAAGGGAAGTAGAATGATGGTATAATATTAAAAAAGCTACTGAATCATCTTATCCGGAGGTCATCTGCTCATTTCAAGGTCCTAATCCAATTTTTGAGTTTGTCCCAACAAAGGCAGCTGAGTATTTCCCACTTCATCGAGCTGGCACGGTGGGGAATTAATGCATTCTTATATCAAATGATATTTTTATTATATTGCATTTGTCTCTTCTAATCCTTTTGGGGGCACCAATTATTAGTTCTTCGAATATGAAGCATTTTCAATTGCCTGGTAGGACTTTTTTCATCAGACATGAAATTTTAGAAAAGAAAATTGAAGTTAGATCTCCTTTCCTCGTTCCCAGCACAAACCCTTGCTAGATGCAAATCTTTTGGTGTTGGCAGTTTTTCACAGAGCATTATATGCTTTTCTTAGTGCATAAAATTTTGACATTAAATATCCACATATAAAAATGAAACATGGAAAAAACACCTCCTTTGTGGAAAGTATATCCACATCAGTTATTAATATTTAAACCACAATCTATTTTAGTGCTTAGTGCTAATTATAGCTAGACTTTAATATTTTATCAAAACAAGTAGACATGTTTCCATTTAAATTAGTTCATTACTTTAAAAAAAATGCTTTTTAATGGTTTTGGCCATGAATGTGGTGGAGCCATGTCCTCTAAGTGGAGGCTGAGTAGAGTTAGCCTGCTGCTGGATGATGACAGTAGAGTTGCTTGCTTGTATAAAGGACCAAATAATACCTCAAGTCTTGGGATTTTCCTTATACATTCATAAATGTAACCTACACTTTGTTGTTTTAATTTCATACAAAAGCACATTTTTTTTTTTACAATTAATGATCTTTTAAAGCTAGAAGAAACATATTGGATATAAAACAATCTCAAAAAAATGTTAAAATATAACAAGAATTTTATTCATGTGAGATAAATCAACAGATTTTGAATGCGAGTAATACTATTTCATAGAAAGCCAAGAAAGCTCAGCTCTTAACCTAAGCCTAATACAGAGAGAGAGCTAGTATGTGGCCATTGGTGTGTCAGCACAGGGGGAATGTGCAGAGCACACTTTCCTTAAGGGCAGGACTGACAGCCCTGTTCCTTCTGATTGGCTGATACCCATGCCTGATTGGCCAATGCTGCCAAACAGGTCATTAAACTTTATCAGCATTATCTCTGCTTCAGGGACTATTCAAAATTTGCTTGAGACATGTTCAGACCATAAAGAGCCGAGACAGAAGGATTCCTACAATGAAAATAGTAGTTTCTTTTCCTCCAATTTGCAAAAACTCTGTACGTGGGATGGATTAAATGAAGAACGAGACAATACTCAGGTTGATTTGTCAACTTCTATGTGAGACAAGTGTAGAGGGTCTGCAGAAGGCATTCATTTTGCCATTTGGGGTTCATATGCTATTTAGAATTTACTGGCCTTCCTGGAATTTTGATGAAGAATTCCAGATTTTCCATACATTCCAGATGCCATATATCTACCTACCCTACTTACAGATTGTAAAATGTTGAGACAGATTACAAAGCAAGTTGTGAACTTCCTACTCTGGAGGGATTTGTAAGTAGGGTTTCCTCTGATCAGGAATAGCAAGGGCAGGGGTCTGTAAGCTGGGCAATGTAGTAAAGTATCTATCAGTTTTGTTTGGCCTTTTAAATAATTATTTTACAAAGAGGAAATGAGATCAGGAAGAAAGGCCCAATATAGCCTGATGAATTAATGGGTGATAAAGTACATTGGAACTTTGACATCTAGTCTTTTACATTTTCTTTTGAATAGTTGCCTCTATGTCATGAACCAGGTATCATACAAAAGAGGAAATTCAGCAGTGTTGGTCGGTTAGAGTGGCAGTAAAATATAAAGGTTAAAAGCAGAGTCTGGGGCCAGGCTTAGCCCGGATTTGGACCCCAGCTCTGCCTTGGAGTAGCTGTGTGACTCTGGGTAAATTACATAAACTCTGGACCTCAGTTTCATCTTCTACAGAATGAGATATAACAACTTACCTCATAGGGTTTAACAACCTGAATGATAACTGTTTTATAGTAAATAACAAATATTAGCTATGCTATTTTTACATACTCTTAATTCTAAACCATTTCCTCCTACCCATTTCTCTACCTATATTCTTCCCTGCTCTCCATGCACTTGGCATCTGACCTTATTGGATCACCTCTCCCTTTTTTGTATTTTTCTTACTGGGCTATTTGATATTCAGAGCTGTCTGCCTTGGCTTCCTTCCACTAATATTCAGGCACAATTTCTTCTTCAATCTCAAGCCTCCCATCACAAAACATGCCACCCTTGTGGCACAGTTCCATTCCCCTACTGTAACCTAGTGCTCATGGCATAAACCTGACCTGGACCTTTACATACTATTTATAAGGTCTTTTTGCTACTTGAAGAAGTAAATTCCCTTAAGTGAAATTTAAGAGACAAGGTTATGGGTTCCCCAAATCTGATTTTATTTTTCTCTTTCCCAGGACACAGAAAAGCTACATATCTCAGCCTCCCTTTAATTTAGGCTGAGTCCATATGACTGGGTCAGGATCCCAGTGCAGTGGGGGTGATGTGTTCCACTCTTCTAATCCCCCTCAGTGATTGTCCAAGCTCTCCCTTCCCTTGAAAGCCTAGGGGGCCTGAAGTTTAGGAAGGAGACTGGATCCCAGAGTCACCTCTTGGAGGAAAGCTACCGAGGAAAGTTACCTGAACTACATTGGACTATAATGTCAGAAATAAATCTTAACTGTGTACATCTCATGATATTTGGGTGTATTGCCTCAATTAATTTAGATTATACAGAATATAAGTATTTGGACAGAATATAAATTTCTGTGAATAGTATTATAGTAGAGTTTGAATGTAGAGTTTTACTGAATTCATTACCGAGTTTACTAGTAGGTAGCTGAGCAGAACATTGTAGAGAAAAGGATCGGAACTGTAAAATGCCTTAGAACCAGATTCAAACTTTGTCTCAAGCATTTATAAATTTGACTTTAATATGTTCATTCTCTGGAATCCAAACAATACATTTTCTCATAGTCTTATTGTGTAAGTTAACTAAAACATATTAGGTAACTCTCTTCTATCCCTATACCCTTTCCAAAATTCCAATATTTCCAACCCAGTATTTAATTTCTGTGATTCTTCATTCTAGACTGCTTTTCATAAAGTTGACTTTATAGGAGTGCTGGACTAAAGTCTTGACAATAAAGGGTAGCAATTTGGTCCAGAGAAAATATCCATATCCTTAATTTGTGTCCAAATAAAAGAAAGTAATTATAAAATTTTATGTGTTGAAAGTAGTACTTAGTAGAGAACAATTTTGCCTTTATTTAGTGCATTATTCAGAAGGTCCCCAAGTTAGAAAGCTATGCCAGGCACCATGGCACAATTGTGAAAATACTGTATTTAATTAAAAAGGGAATTTCTGAAGTGATTACTATACAATTTATATTTCAAAATCTTACATAAAAATTTGACCCATGCAATATTGATGAGTTAATTTTCCTTTTCCCCATCTCATCTTAACAACTAGAAGAACAGTCTCTATTTGAAATTATTGGGGATGTGCCATTGGCAGAAGGAACACCAGTAAAGACAGAAATACTGAGTGGCACCTATTTTTCAGCCTCTCTGTTTGCACACACACAATGCTACTGGGACACTCAATATAAACGTACACTTCAAAGGCACACCTGTGAGAGTTGCCATTGTTACCTGCTATTTAATATTTAAACAAATTCTTAAGAGTTTATGCCATATAAACTGGTGACTTTTAAAATTAAAAAACATAGGCTAACACATAACTTATTCAGTTAAAGGGCAAATATGGCAAATTTTTACATTAGGCACACAAGAAAGGAAAATTAAAAATTCAAGAGATATTACATTGTAAGTTTACAGATTTTAGTCCTACAGAGCATAGTAATGTATCTTAAAAATCAGTATTGCAACTAAGCTCTCTATGACACAGCTTTCCTTTTATAAAATTAGTAAACTCTTCTCATCAATTATCAAATAGATGCCCCTGAAAATGGACAGAGAAACTACATGCCCTCTTGGTCTTCATTGCTTTCTGACCTTCACTCACCATTTCTTCTTTTCTTTTCTCTTTCTTCTCACCATCCCAACTTTTAATTTCCCTCCAAGTTATATTCCAACACCTTTACTCCCCCCTCCTAATGTGGCATTGCATTTTACATAGAGTTTGGTTCTGAAGTCAATAAACAAGGTGAAAAGTCATATAAAGTCAGAAATTTCCTCAGGAAAAAAAAATCCCTTAATTCCCACTTAAAGTACAATATGCATGACTATTTGCATGCACATTTGAGGCTGATACATGGTCCAACTCAGCTAGTATTTTTTCCTCTAGCCTAGGAACAGATTGCTGTTTTCTCAGTTAAACACCTGATGAAGTAGTTGGCTTGCATTTAGGGGCCATGTTGTAAAAAAAAAAATGTATCTTTAAACACTTGAATCACACTCTGCATGGTGAGATGCTCATACTATGAGAGCGATTCAGGAATCGAGACCAACTGAGGGAACGTGAGATTCACATCTCTCTTCCTGCGCTCCCTGGGGCATATGCTCCGTGGAATGTGGGTCCCTCTCTCTCCTTCTGGCAAAGTAAGTAGAGCTGAGTATGGACGAGAACTTTATATGTATTAAGGAAAAATCCTACTCAGAACCACAACTTTTTCTAAGAAGGGCAGCTCCTGTTAAAGGGAATTCCAGGACCTCTGTTGCTCCCATGTGCTGTAACAGCAATTGGTAGCCCCTTCAATATAACAGAGGGAACTGCCTTACAGGTTATGGACGTACAAAAATGTCTGCTTGGGTCAAGAAGTACGGAAGCTCAGGAGAGCTGACTTGCTGTATATCATGGTTTCTCAACTTTTGCTCTATTGGCATTTTGGACCATATAGTTCTTTGTTGGGGTAGGCTCTCCCGTACACTTAGGATGGTTAGCAGCATCTCCAGCCTCAAGTCACTAGGTGCCTGTGATGACCACACTCCCCTCCGACAAGCTGTGAAAACCAAAAATGTCTCCAGACTTGCCAAATCACCCTTGGGGGGCAAAATCATCCCTGGCTGAGAAACACTGCTCTATATGATAGAGTGGAAAGACTTTAAAAATCTTGGGAAGAAATTCTAGATGGATGAAGTGAAAGAGGCAATGGTGGCGGGAGGAGCTTTCTAGATAGTGCAAGGCTAGGCACTATGAGGCACAGTAACCACTGAAAAATCCTTAGTAATGAGATGGCTGAAGGTTTTTAAAAGACAGATATGTCTAAACTCCCATTTGAATCTGTTTTCTGTTATATGAACTCCCTTTCATTTCCCCAAACCTTCAGTAAAGTCTATTGTAAACTCCGACACTGTGTGAGAGCAGTTAGCGAATAAGTTCCCTACCTGAGCTGACATGTTGTGCAACAGGGGCCATCCACATGGCAATGTTACTAAATGAGATCTGGGAACCAAAGTAAGCCTTCCAAACATCTTTGGGTTTGCAAAAAAGGTGAACTATGGGTTTAAAAAACTCTTATCTATATCTTAAGGGGGCAAGGGCCTCTCAAAGGTTTTATGACTTGTGGGTTCCCTGAGCCACACAGAGGCACTACCAACCCTGAAAAGGGTTAGTGTGGGAGGAGAAGATGCTCATCTCTTCTCCCAAGTCTTTCAGGGGATTAGGATTAGAATCTGGGGCCTCTGGGAATGGGAGGTGATCACTTCTCATTGTGAGGATGATCTTTACTATCCTATATAATAAAGAGCTAATATGCTAATTAGACTAGACAGCGGAACGACCTTCCAGAACTACCAGTGGGCGAGGGGTGGGGCCACAGGGATACAAGGCAGCCAGGGATGCAAGGGCCGAGGCAGCTGGGGCTGCAGAGGCCTACCCTTGCATGAATTTCATGCATCGGGCCTCTAGTGTCATATAAATCTTTCCCAGGCACTGCTCATTCCCCTGCTCCCTCACCCTCAAAAACCTCCTTGTCTCTTTTGCTTCTCAATCTTAGATGCTCCTCTACTACCTTGTCACAATGTCCCATATATCCTACTATATAATAAAAGGCCAATATGCAAATAGACTGAACGGCGGAACAACCAAACAACTGAATAACCTGTTGCTATGATGTGCGCTGACCACCAGGGGTGCACGTGGAACATGGCGGGAGTTGGTTGTGGCAGGATGGTGTGGTGGAGCAGGTGAGCAGGGGCGCCAGACCAAGGCAAGGTGCCACCCGCTGTCATCGGGGCGAGCCTCTGGTTGTTACTGAAAATTCTTTGCTCCCGTGCACCACAGTGCCACCCAGTGCTCACACCCGCTGCCGGCACCAGAGCCACCACTTGCACCCGCTGCCAGCTCACAATGCCAATCCTGATCACTCAGCACCATCAGCAGGTGCAAGCGGTGGCTGTCAGCCCCAAGAGCCGTGGCAGGAGGGGGTGGGCAGAGGCGGCATGGAGGATGGGCTGAGACCCACCCCTGTGCCCACTGCAGCCTTGCTGCCCACAGTTCTTTTCAAGATGCACAAATTCGTGCACTGGGCCACTAGTTTTTCTATAAAAATTTCAGCTTTATCCCTTTGCCACCTTCCCAAGGCTACCTCACTAGCTGGGTACAGATTTGGAAGGCTTTCTCTTCTCTCAGCCCACTCCCCTTTTAGGGTCAGGTTTAAATTATTTCCTCAACACATTCTGCTCTCTATTACTCCCTTGCTAACCTGGTGGAAAAATGCTCCTTCCTACAGAGAATAGAGTCTTTCATTACCATATCTTCAGGTCTTAGTTTAATCTATTCTATTCTACTTCAATATATAGGTTCAATAATACTAGTTCTTACAGTAAGATAAACTCTGAACTCAACACATTTTATTTATACCTCTTTAGGGGCAGTTATCATTTTCTATTCACAGTAATAACAATTAGTGTACATAATATATTTACCCCTAGATGAAGAGCTCTTTGAAAGCAGGAACTATATCTTAACATAATAATTGGCTCATAACAGTTGTTAAGTAGTTGATTTAATTTTTTTCTATTTTTTTCCTAAAAGAATTTAAGATGGCTTAGGACACTAAATACTGGCTAATGACTTAAATTAGAATAAAGTGAGAAAAAGAGAGAGAGAGATAATAAAAACTTAAGAATAGTAGATTATTAATAAGTGCTTGCTAAAAAGTAAATCAATTTTCAATAAGAATTGCCAGTGAGTTAGTTCAATTTTAGAACAAACTGTATTTGCTTTCTCACTCACAACTCTGTCCCAGTGGTGATGTCCATACCTCATCCCCTTCTTTACTCCCTATCTTCTCCATTTCCAAAATCTGGCCATGCTTTACTATGTGGTCCATTAGAAACTTCCATCTTCTTCCACAACCATACCTTCCTGACCACAGAGCTGGTTCTAGGCATGGGCACTGGACTCCAGCCAACCCACATCTTTCTCTGGGATATTTGGAGCTGGAGCAAAAGGTAAGAACCTTTTCTCCATGGATGGTAAGCTAGAAATCTGCTGAATCACCACAGTCCCTAGGTAGAGAAAGCTGAATTTTCAGGAGAAGAAGCCAATCTATAGAAAGAAGCAGAGGTCAGAAACACAGAGATAATTCTGATGGTATTTGAACCACTGGCTCTTATTTCTGAGAAATCACCCTTAAAGCTTCCCTCATCCCCTGCCTTTCAAAGCATATTTGTTAGAGCTCCTTTTGATTTTTATTGAATTAAGTCCAAACACTTGAGTTTGACAATATAGCATTTCCAGCACCCAGTCAGCCTTATCTTGCTTCTAAATTCTCAGTGGAGAGCTGCCTTCTCCCAGACACCAGGCTCATTCTTTCCTCTGTGGTTTTCTTAGTTATTTCTTTACCTTGAATGACCTCCTGCCTCCTCTCCCTGCAATACTAATTCTAGCCTTTCTCCAGGGTCCAATTCAAGATCTATCTCCTCTATTAAAACCTTCTTGATTGATCTTTTTCTCCTCTGAACTATTGTAGCCCTTATATCCCCATATTTTACCATGTTGTCTGAAACATATTTATTTTTCTGCTTTGGTTTGTTCTCTTATGTGCTTTTTGTGTTAGAGAATTTTTTGCTTCGTTTATTACTTACAAACTTAACTATCTTTAAGAAACAGCATCTTCCCATTCGTTTGTTAGCACCTTGATTTGTTTGAGTATGGGCAGTTTGTTTGGGGTGAGGATTGATGGGGAATTAAATTGTTCTACATTAAAAACAGGGCATAATATGAGGCTCTTGCAAGCAATTTGGAAAAAGAGAAGTGAGGAGGAGAGAGAGGGGACAGTAGCGCAGTGAAGCAGAAGAAGGTTGTGTATAAGCCAATGTGATCATCCTCCAGGATCCTCAATTACTCAGGAAATTGAAATAAAGTCATAGAATCCATGGAAAGTATAAATATATATATATATATATATAATTTTTCCTGGAAATCGGTGAAGGGATAGAAATTTGGGTATAGATTATCAAGGGGAAAAACAGAAGCAACCCAATATATCCAGGTGCCAGAGAGAGTAACCATGAAAGATATAGCTCCTGAGTATTTGCAGAAAGCATGAGAAGAGTTTTCAAATTCAACCAGGTCTGCACCTGGGGATTCAAGCCAGGGGGCAGGAGGTCCCAGCAGACATTTGGGTTACAAGTGATCATTAGTTTCATATTAATCACATTAGTCTTGCTTTTCCACCTTGATGATAAGTTTCATGACACAGGGATTATGCTGTCTTCTACTTCAGAGACGCTCCTGCTGTGTCAGGCTCAAAGTAACTGTTTTCATCCCCTGTCTTTTCACTTCCAGTGCTTCCTCTTTATCAATTCTCTGCTGTACGGTAAAAGCAGGAGGAGGAAGAGGAGCACAGGAGAGAATAGTCTTCTGCTAGTGAACAAACTCTTCCATTATCTGGTCTCAACTGATTTATTGGATCTCACTTCCTCTTACCCAACATGATTCACTTTTCCAGTTCCTCTCTGTCTACCCACAGCACATGGAGTCTCATCTCACTGTTTTTTGTTATGTTGTTGTCCTTTCCTAAAAAACTCTCCATTCTCCTCTTTACCTACCAAGTCCTACTTGTCCTCAAATTCTAGCACAAGACAGTTCCTCCAGGAACTGTTAGAGCTATCAGTCACTCTCCAATTATCTTCTATCATTTGTGCCATGTCACATAACACCAGTTATTGCTCTAGTGATTTTTATGATGGTTAATCTTCTCATAAGCACCTTGAGGACTGAAGGAGTGATTTTATAGATTTGGTACAGTGGGTGCTCAGTACTTAGCAAGTGTTTAAGAAGTTCCTCCCCCAAATGGATTCACAACGGGCGGGACTTTGGTTTCCTATGCTTCCCTCAATGCTAGAACATTGCCTGGAAAACAGTGGGTACATAATATTTGTTTAGGAATGAATGAATGAATGAATGAATGAATATTAGTCTACCAACCTTTATGACTCGCAGTAGCAAAGACCAATCTTTTCACTTTTTCTTCCCACCGAATGTTTAAGGCATTTTTCTCAATCTCTTGAATCTAATAACTATACTTCCGTTGTTAGATTTCCCAGTCTTTTTTATAATTTCAGATGCTGCTACATAGCTCCTATAGTGTGTCATTCTTTTTTTTTCATATATTTTATTGATTTTTTACAGAGAGGAAGGGAGAGAGATAGTTAGAAACATCGATGAGAGAGAGACATCGATCAGCTGCCTCCTGCACATCTCCCACTGGGGATGTGCCTGCAACCCAGGTACATGCCCCCGACCGGAATCGAACCTGGGACCCTTCAGTCCACAGGCCGACGCTCTATCCACTGAGCCAAACCGGTTTCGGCTAGTGTGTCATTCTTAAAGCACTTCACTTATTTCAAATCACATTTGTGCTGAATTTAATCTATGTATACTTAAAGAGAAAACTTAAAGAGAAAACATGAGTAGCCTGCTCCTTCACTTTCATGATACCATGAGTGTATCATAATATTGAAAAAGTGGAATTTGGACATGTATATGGTAAAAATGAATCTCTCTAGAGATATACCACTGTCATAAATGAAAATATTCATATAATAAAGGTATTAATTATCCCCAAATTAATATATAAAAATCTGATGCAACGCCAACTAAAATCCCAACAGAGAATTTTATTTGATGAAAGTTAGTTTGAGAATAGGCAAGGTCAAAGGATGAGAATAGCCAAGATGATTATAAAGAGGAATAAAGGAAAGGAACTTGACTTTTCAGATATAAAGATTTATTATAAGGCCATAGTAATTAAATCAAAATGAGAGTGCAGATAAAGACAAACAGACTAATTAACAGAATTAAAACACAGAGAGAGCGAGAGAGAAAGAGAGAGAGAGAGAGCATGAGACAACCAAGCAGAGAGAAATAACATTACAAATTAGTGTTGGGAAAAAAATGGTGCTGGAACAACTGACCACATGAAAAAGAAGTATATACATTACATCATATACAAAATAAAATGAATTTCAGGTCGATTAACAGCTCAAATGTAAAAATCAAAAACCATGATATTTTCAAGAAAATACAGAATATTTTAAAGACTTGGGGTAGGAAAAATTTTTCCAAATAACACAGAGAATGCATAAGCAATAAAAGGAAGAATGCTGAATAAATTTGACTGCATTAAAATTTGAGGCTTATAAGGCAAGTCACAAACTTGGAGAAAATATTTCTAACCATATATCTGACCAAGAATGGTATCAAGAATATATATTTTTAAAGCTCAATTAGAAAAAGGTAAGTTCAATAATAATAAAAAAAACCTGGGCAAGGAGATGAATAGGCAATTCACAGAAAAGTAAAATAAAAATGGCCATTTATATTTAACTCTATCAGTATTCAGGGAAACACATCTAATAAAATTGAGAATGTAAAGAGTATATATGTGCTATTTTTATTTCAAGTGTTTAGATGTGTGTGGTGGGGGGTACATATATTAGGGAGACTTATACTAGTATATGCGAACAGGTAGATATGTACAAAAAAAATCTCAGCAAAATTATAAGTGTGAAAAATTAGGAAAAACCCAAATTCTCATTAATAGGGTAATAAGTAAATTGTGGTATTTTCCAAAATCCACAATTACAGATTTGATACACTGGGTGCTCAGTACTTCGCAAGTGTTTAAGAAGTTAAACTAAACAAAGTTAAAATAAACAAAGTAGAACTACATAAATAAACACGAATAAACCAAAAAAAATATAATTTGCAGAAAGGAAGTGAAGACAGCAGGACTTGATGGAGGGAGAGTTTGGGCCATGATGTAGTCTTAATAAAGTCAACCCCTCTGAAAGCCTGTGAAACTAGGATTGTCCCTCAGAATTGTCCTGAGTTGGGGTGAGGGCCCTGGCCTGCAATGATGAGTCACTGAATGTGGGAAGGCACATCACCTATGTAGTCATTAGGAACATCCACATGAATATTTGGGTTTTCTTCTCTTAGACACATGATAACACTATACTTCCTATGTCCTTTGAGTTAGGCATGGCAATGTAACATGCTTTGACCAATGGAATGTGAGCAGAAGTTGTATAGGTCACTTCTGAGCAGGTACTTTTAATAGTGTGCATGAGACTTCCCACTGCCATGGTGACCTGTGACATTCTAGTTCTGTGGAGGCTCTTCCTGCTGCCCGTCTGAATGAAGGCAATGTGGAGCAGTGCACACGGCCATCCTTTGATCAACGTGAGGCATGATCACTGGTTTAAGTCACTAATATATTGGGGGTTTCATCACTGCAGCATAAGAACCTAGATATCACGACATACCAGCTCTGGGATCCAAATATCACTTTTGCCATCTTTGAGCTCTCTTCTTCTTGCTGTATATATTTACTTAATAGCCTTTCTTGTCTTGTTTCCTAGATCAGGTTTTCAGTAACTGTGTTTTGCAGAAAAGTAGCCATATGAGCCGCTCTTCAAAATCCCGATTTTTATGGTTAACTAGGTAGGAAACCACATACTTTATCACTCTCTCAAGGACTTATAAACGCTCATTAGCATATTAAGTTTCCAGAGCAGTCTTTCCATAAAGAAATCTGTTTTAACTAATTTCAATATTTCATTTCACAAATGCATTTGACTATGGAACCCTAAAAATAACATCTACTAACATCTGACAGAGGAACACACTTTTGGAAATTATGCCCTAAGCAATCTTTCTCTTTCCATTCCAAATTAAACATATCCAGAGGTTCTACTTGAAAGTGAAGAGAATGGACCTGGGACTTATTTACAATGAATTCAAGAACGCAAAGCCTTTCTATAAGCATAACATTTCAATAGAGCTGATTTGTAAAAATATAGCAAAACATTCTATTGGTTTCAAAACCAATCAACACACACATAGGATATACAGAGTAAGAAACACAAATATGTATTAGATATGTGGTCCTTAGTCACCTAAGGCTAGCAATATGTTTGCAAAGATAATATATAGACTCATAGAATGCAAACCAACAAATGTTTATAACCACTGTCAGATGAGTGGGTGCAGACAGAATCCTGAGGATGTCAAACATCACTCAATGAGAGATGGCCACAGCTGGTAGTCTACATTCCATGTAGTGAATCTAAGAAACAAGGATTCACTGAGTCACAGAACCTTTACTCTTCAATAATATTCTGGATCTCTTCTTATTCAAGTGTGATATATAAGAATTTAAATGTTAGGCACAAACAATAAGGGTGGTTAGCATGTCTGAATATTTCTATCACAGCATCAGAAAACAAAAGGATATTTGCCAGTTTCCCAATCTAGCAAAGTCCAAAAAGAATGCCTGCCTGCCTTCATTGCAGCAAATTATAGCACTGCATGCTGGCTGAGAAAATGGCCCAGTCAGAATGAGGAGACATTCTGATGTCTCCCTTGGCCTTTATAATTTTTTTTTTCTTACACAATTTAGTTGAGCTAAGGAATTACTTCTTTTGAGTGAAAACTCCATATTTTAATAAATCAGAGTGGTCAACAACCTGGATTGGATGGAGTACAATGTTATATAATTTCTAACCTTCTCTTCTTCACTTTTATGTGTTCTGAATGAAGAGGAATCTATTATAGTTGACAGGAAAAAAAAGACAAAAAATTTAAAAGAAATAAAATACTACAAAAGTCTTGCTATTGAGATAGGAATAAAATTCATAGTATAATATACTAAAGACTCAGAATCCAGATATTTTGGGAGTAGATGGCTCAGCAAAAACACAAATTACTTTTAGATCCAATCTATTATTTATTATTTCACTTTATAAAACATGCACCCAATGCATCTTTGAGATGAAGAGTTCAAAGTCATTGTGATTGTTTAGTTGGCTTATCTCTGGGATTTAGAAATCTGCATATTTTATGTTGACTTGAAGTTGTGTTCTGTAAGAAATTTTTATGCCATAAAAACAAAAAGTAAATTTCAAAGGATAAAATTTACATAGTCATCACAAATATATTAAGTACTTTTACGTCTTGTATCAAATAATATCTGTCAATAAGAGGTTTGAATTGTGAGGAACAGTTACTCAGATTCGGAGTGGAGCATGATTTTTATCACTGTAGTTAATCATACCTATTGTCTTCAAGCCAGAATATGAATTCTTCCTTAGAAATAAAAGTCTGAACCCCATTATTTGTAAACTGAAGGAATTAATTTCTTTAGTTGGATTACCTTTGCTTACATTACATTACCATTTCTAACACTTCCTTCTTCCCCATTCCAACACTTCCCCTCCAACCCCCCAATTTCCAGATTTTGGGTCTGCTGAATAGATCCAGCTTTTTAATTTTTAAAAAAGGAGAAAATGGTTAACTGAGCTCAAGTTCCCCATATCATTTTAGTTTTTGATTAGTAACAATTCTTAGAAAGTTTTAATTTTATTTCAAGAATTTTCTTCCTAAAAAAAACTTATACGGATGAAAAACAATGCTTCCTATATTAAAAGTTAACTCTGCCCCACCAATGTGGTTCAGTGGTTGAGCATTGACCTATGAACCAGGAGGTCATGGTTCCATTCCCAGTCAGGGCACATGTCCAGGTTGCTGGTTCCATCCTCAATAGGGGGTGTGCTGATTAATGATTCTCTCTTATCATTAATGTTTCTCTCTCTCTCTCCCTCTCTGAAATCAATCAATAAATATTTTTTAAAAATTAACTTTAAGGATTACATTTGAGACAATATTGCTTTGAAATAAATCCTTTGCTTTTTTCTTAAAATATACTGTATGTAAACAGATAAGGAAAATTAAACTGCTTTTAAATATATATATATAATTGATTTTTTACAGAGAGGAAGGGAGAGGGATAGAGAATTAGAAACATCGATGAGAGAGAAACATTGATCAGCTGCCTCCTGCACACCCCCTACTTGGGGATGTGCCCGCAACCAAGGTACATGCCCTTGACTGGAATTGAACCTGGGACCCTTGAGTCCACAGGCCGACGCTCTATCCACTGAGACAAACTGGTTAGGGCTAAACTGCTTTTTAAAAGCTGTATTGTAGATACCTGCATACATAAATGTTAAAATCTTAAGTCATAGTTTTGTTTTATAGTTGATTTTTCTATTGTTTCTTTCTTGTGTAACATTACATATCTGATGGAGTGCAACTATTTTCAAATACAGTAAAAGTAATTCAAGTTTAGCTATAACATAAATACAATTTATTATACTATCATTATTAAAGGTGAAATAGTTCAGGACATTCATAAATCAGCAGCTAGTTTGCCAACTTATATTGGCAACAATTAGATGTTGCCAATATATTTATATTAAATTAGATGGCATTTAATTATTAAGACAACTAGGCAATAAGTGAGATGCTAATTAAAGCCCAAGCAAACAGCTACTCTCCATTCCTAATTTATAATTCAGTGTCTATCAAAAAAGTCAAACAAAGGTCATTATATCTCTGCATACCTGAATATCTTGGTAAGAAATCTGGCTTTTGAATTCAACTTCATTAGATCTAAATCTGAATATAAAAAATAAGTATATAAGACAACCAACCAAACAAACTAAAAACAACCCAAAAAACTCCATAGAGTGAAATTTCAAAAATGACAAGGATATAAGACAAGCTACTTAGAAAAGTACATTTCATATTTTTGTACAAAAAGTGAAAGGAATACAGCATTTTCAAATAGCAGGTAAATAGACATTTGTGTTATTATATCACCAGTTTGACATTTCTATAGGCAAAAATAGGATGCATAAAGTTATATGATACAGAAATAGATTCTTAAAAATCGAGTTCAAGTTTATCTTTCTCATATGAATGTGAATAAAAATAATTCAAAAGCCAATCCTGAATAAACTGCTTAACATAGAGCACTTAGTGAAATAGTCATTTCAAACAGCATTTAGGACATAAACTACAGAATGAAGAATCAGAGGTCACATTATTACAGGGATAATAAAGTTTTTTTGAAGCTACTTTAATTCTTTCAACCTCTGGTTGATAAAGATGATTGGACCACCATTTAGGAAGAAGCTGGGTGGTTCTTATGAGGCTGTCTACCTAGACATTTCTAGCACCAGATTCATATCAATATCAAACACTGCTGCTGCTCTCTCTGAACTACCTCCAGGAAATCATAAAACAACCCCACAGGCAATCCTATATAATAAAAGCCTAATATGCAAATTGTCCCCTTGGGCCGTCATTCGACAGGGAGTTTGACCACTCGCTATGACATGAGCTGACCACCAGGGGTTGGTGCAGAACATGGCGGGCATCTGGCGGCAGTGGAGGTGCTGCTGGCTCTGATGGGCTCCTACGGGAGCAGGACTGTGGCGGGATGGTGGAGCAGGTGAGTGGGTGGCAGCAGACCAAGGCAGGTAGGTACGAGCAGAGGTCAATCGCTCTACCTATCACCCTGTAGAAGGCGACCAGCAGCAGTGCTGGAAGGTGGAGCTACCACCTGACTCCCAGGTGCTGAGGGAGCTCGGCAGGGGGCCGGCCCCGATTGATCTCCCCACAGGTAGGATGGTGGAGCAGGTGAGGGGGCAGTGCCAGGCCATGGTAGGGTGCCAGGCAGGGCTGTGGGGCTGTGAGGCTGGGGACGCGAGCTGGGGCTGTGAGCCTGCGTGCACAAGTTGGGGCCTGATCCTTGCAGGCCACCCTGAGGGACACCACCTGTACATGAATTCATGCATCAGGCCTCTAGTGTTTAAATAAATGCCCAGCTGCCCAAAGTCTAAGAAAATGGAATTTAAATGACTGTATACATTTTCTCTAAGATTTCACCTCTGTATTGTGTTTGTAAAGTAGGAGTAAAGAATATCAGAGTATATAAATTTATATGTATATATGTTTATAAATTTCAGTATATCCTATCTAATAAAGAGGGAATATGCTAACTGACTCTCATGCCATTGCAAAGATGGTGGTGCCCACAGCCAATAAAGAGGCAATATGCTAACTGAGTGCCCCACACTCAAAGATGATGGCACCCACAGACACAAGATGGAGGTGCCCAGTCTCCTCAGTCTTGCCAGGGCGGCAGGCATGTGGCAAGGCCGGACCCACCCTCAGGTGGGCCCAGCCTTGCCACGCACCTGCCTCTGGAGTCTCCCAGTCCCCTCAGCCCCCTGGCCACCCAGGGCCGGCCCAAGGTTCAGTCAAGCCTCAGCTGACAGCTGCCCAGACACCAAGGGCTGGCCCGAGGCACAGGTAACCAGGGCTGGCCAAGGCTTGCGCTGCCAGCAGTGGCAGCAGCAGTGGTGTGATGGGGGCATTGCCTTCCCCTGATTGCTGGGTCACCTCTTGCCTCTATGAGAGGGAGCAGGCTGGGCTGAGGGACCCCACCTACGGTGCATGAATTTTCATGCACTGGGCCTCTAGTATAAAATAAGAGTGGAGAATTAAAGAATTCACTTTAATAGGAGTGAAGAATTTACTTAGTCCAGATCACCTAGTTAATTAGGTAATCCTAGGGTAGTGGGGTCATTTACATTTATTGAATGAACTAGAGGCCCGGTGCAGAAAATTCGTGCACTGGAGAAGGGTGTCCCTCAGCCCAGCCTGCACCCTCTCCAACCTGGGACCCCTTCTGGGGATGTCTGACTGCCAACATTCAGACATCCCTCTCACAATCCGGGGCTGCTGGCTCCTAACCACTCGCCTGCCTGCCTGCCTGATTGCCCCTAACCACTTCTGCCTGCCAGCCTGATCACCTCCTAACCGCTCCCCTGCTGGCCTGATTGACACCTAACTGCTCCCCTGCAGACCTGGTCCCCCCCAACAGCCCTACCCTGCTGGCCATCTTGTGACAATGTGGGGGTAGCCATCTTGTGACGACATGGGGGTGGCTATCTTGTGGTAAGAGGGCATGAGGGTCAATTTGCATATCACCTCTTTATTATATAGGATTAGCTAGTCAAACACCCTTTCACTACAGCCAAGCACTACACTGAGCCTTGTATCCTTGTCATGCTCCCCGGTACCCATCCTCTTAGCAATGTGATCTTGCAGATCTGTTCATTAAGAGGTAGAGTCCATATCCCCACCCCTTTAATCAGCACTCACCTTGTCACCTGACCAGTGTAATGGGGCAAAAATGATTACTAGGCAGTGCTGAGCCTAGGCCTTAAGAAACATTGCAGGCTTTTCTTTCTTGGGACCCTTTCCTCTATCAAGTAAACAAGGGTTGAGAGACCAGAAGCATAGAACTAAGTTGGCCCATTTACCCCACTAGTGATCCCCAGATGTGAGAGCCCTGCCAAGGTCAAGACCTTCCCTGTAGCTTCAGATATGACGTGAAGCTGATCTAGAGCTGACCACAGACTCATGATAGATCCCAACTAAAATCAGAACAATTGTCCAGCTGAGCTCAGACCAAATTACAATGAGCTAAATAAGTAGCTGGTGGATTCAACTAAACTGTCATTTGATAATACCCCATTGTTCTCAATTAGTAAAATAGCAACTGAGAATTGAGCCAATAAATTCAGGACCTAAAGACAAACACATTAAGCCACATCTCTATATGAATTATCATCTTTAAGCTGTTGACATATTGCATTTGCAAAGCTGTACAGAAATCAGGTAGTCACTGCCTTTCAGCAACTTTTAAAAACGTATTTACCATAAAAAACACATTTACATTTCTTACATTGTGTGGAACTATATAAAAGGTGTGTTTGTGTTTAATTAATTTTAACTTTAAATTTAAAAACCCAAAAGAGATAAACCTAACAAGACCCACATACCTACCAAAAAAAGGCAAACAATAAAGCTGCTTTGTGTATAATTAGATACCTTTATGTAAATGATATGAGGCAGGGTCATTAATTCTTCTTTGTATCTGGGCATTTTACATCAGTCAAGAACCATTCTATCAAAGTAAAGACATGAAGTGCCCCTTTCCCATCCCAAACCCTTCACATTATTATAATTTTATTTATGCCATTATATATCATTACCCAAATTGATCATGAGCCACAGAACAGGCAAATGATAAAATTTTAAAGTTAAAAGAAACTTTAGAAGTTCCTGAGTGGGGTGGTGAACAGAGCAATAGCGTATGAAGAAACCTATTACTAACTGCAGGTCTATTCCTAACAGTGCTACCTTCTTCAGTCAATAGTCTTTAGTAGTAAAATGATGGTTTGGGAATATATCATTTCTTTGTGTGAGAGGGCAATTAAAAATGTATTCCTCTCTGCATTTGAAAGGGTGGTTAAGAAGAACTGAATTGCTAAGGACAACAGAGAAGGTCTTTGAGAGGCCACTTAAGGAAAGAGAGAGGGGTGATGTCACTAGACAAAGGAAATCTACTGGAAGAATTTGGGTAAGTTTCTTTGGAATGGCATGTGAGTTTCTCCATAAACCTTGGCAATACTTTTGGACTTATTGGGGAGGTGGAGGGGACAGATTGAGGACAGCCCCTAAGTGCACCTAGGGGCTCCGACATGGGCTAGAAGTGAGAAAAGAAGCCCCTCACAAGCCAAGTCATACTGGGTTACATAAGATTCTTTGCAGGTCTAAAAATCTCTGGCTGTGAAAGTTGCTGCTGCTTCACAGCATTTATACTAAATAACACTTCTCTTTATTCCAAATTCTCTAATTCAGAATTTTTGATGAGCCATTTGAGACCTGGCTAATGTATATCTCTGTGCTATATATAAAGAAAGGATTTGTCAAGGAAATAGATGGCATTAACCAGGTTGTTAAAATAACACTCCAAATGCTTGAAAGAGCTGTTTTCAAACACCTTAAATACTTTAGGAACATGATTTAATAGTTGTCCCCCATAAAATATGTTAAAATTATGACTGATGCTCTAAAAGAATGTTTTTATCTCTAATTCTGCAGAAAGACAATGGGAAGACATTGCCTTTTTAATGTGTATATTATAACAAGATTTCGGGAAATTGGCTAATAATATGGCAGGCTGATAAGATTAATTAGTAAATTAACCCAAGCTGCTAAATGTACATGTATAAGTTCTCTGAGATGGTAGTTTTAATTGATTCCTCAAGGGTGATGGTTAAAGTGACAAGATGACTGCTTGACTGTTCATGTAAATTAAAAAAAAAGAAACAGTTAGTTAATTTCCATGGTGGGAAAGAATGTTATACAGACCCCACAACCACTGAACATCACTTTCTCACTTG
>NW_006295491.1:4774344-4779211 GCF_000327345.1 Myotis davidii | reverse complement strand
TATATATTCCTGTCCTCTGGTCCCCAACAATAGAGGACTGGTGCATGGGTGGGGTCCTGCTGGTTTGCCATGAAGAGTTTCCTGGATCAGGGTGGAGGTTCCCTTGGGGTGTTTGGTGGCCTGGGCAAGGAGTCTCTGGTGGTTTGTAGGCCAGTCACGCCCCCATGGGGTGATGGTCCCTGCTAGGGGGGGCATGGCCAGCCTGGGTAAGGGGCTGATGGCTGTTTGGAGGATGGCCCCACCCTCTTCAGGGTGGGCATCCCCACTGGGATGCCTGCCATCCTGGGTGAGGGGCTGATGGTTGTTTGCAGATTGGCCACAGCTTTGTGACAGGAGGGCATGAGGGTCAATTGCCTGGCCAGCTTGGGTGAGGGGCTGATGGCTGTTTGCAGACTGGCCACAGCCCCAAGCCACCCAAGCTCCCAGTGGAGGCTGGCTGGAAGCAGGTATCTGGGATTTCTTTAGCTTCTATAATTGAAACTTTGTTGCCTTTTGTGGAGGCCACAGCCGGCCAGGGCAGGCAGGAAGCTTGGCTTCCTCCATCGCTGGGGCAAGCAAGCCTCCTGCTTGCTCCAGCTCCGTGGCTGCCAGCCACTATCTTGGTTGGGTTAATTTGCATATAGTCACTCTGATTGGCTGGTGGGCATGGCTTGGGCGTAGTGAAGGTATGGTCAGTTAACATCTTTGTCTTTTACTAGTGTAGATTTTTTTTAAAAAGGTATGATAAAGCAAGATAAGACATAATTTGTGTAGCTACTTTCTCCATAGATACTTTGGTCTCATCTCCTGTGACTTCCACTCTGAATCTTTAAATTTTACTCTTTTGCCCAGCTGGAATGGCTCAGTGGTTGAGCAAAGACCTATAAACTAGGAAGTCACAGTTCAGTTCCCAGTCAGGGCACATCTCCAGTAGGGGGCTTGAAGGAGGCAGCCGATCAATGATTCTCTCTAATCACTGATGCTTCTTTTTTTAACAAAAATATTTTTTTATTGATTTCAGAGAGAGGAAGGGAAAGGGAGAGAGATAGAAACATCAGTGTTGAGAGAGAATCATTGATTGGCTGCCTCCTGCATGCCCCACACTGGGGATTGAATACACAACCCAGGCATGTGCCCTGAATGGGAATCGAACCGGTGACCACCTGGTACATAGGTCAACACTCAACCATTGAGCCACGCCGGCTGGGCTGATCATTGATGCTTTTATCTTTCTCTCCCTCTCCTTTCCTCTCTGAAATCAATTTAAAAAATATATTTAGACAAAAAAATTACACTCTCTTTTAGTCTTTCATTTCTCCTTCCCCAATAGACTCTTGCCTTCAGCCTACCGATATCCTATATAGGCTTTCGATTAATTCTGTGTACTCTTTAAACTTCCAACACAGAATTCCATTAACGTTCAGCAATTCTGAGACAACATCTTCACTCAGTAACCTCGCCTTCACTCCACTGCAATGTGGCATCCGCCTCCAAAACCAACAAAATTGTTTGAACAGCTAACTGCCAGCCCTCCCTGGCCCTTTAGGCCTGTTGTTACTGAAAACGACCAACCACCACTTGTGTTTATTCTGACCCAGACTACCATCTCGCCAGAACTTGATAAGAAGCAGCTCTAGCAAAAATCCTGGACCTTCTTTGCTTTTTTCCAGTTTTGATTCTCCACCTCCCTACTTCTGCATTTACTTGATATTTGACCTTTTGCTGAATCTCTGATTTCCAGCCAGAACTTTTCACTTGAATCTGATGACAGATTTGCATTCTCTGGCAAATCTTTGGAACATGCCCACGGTATCTGACATAGTTCCAGGCTCTATAATCCTACTGTATGGCTGGTTAGCATATCTTGTTTCCCTGCTGGTCTGGTCTAAACTCTTCTGCGTGGGTGGGAGACTCCTCCCTGATTTTCATGATATTCTCCTCTCCGGATGCTTTTTATACTTCTCTCACTGCTCTTCCATGTCTCCAGTGTTATTCTCTCTCTTCTCTCTATACACTTGGCAGATTTCATCCACTCCAATGGCTTAGCCATTATCTCTATGTTGCCAACTCCCAAATTTATAATTCCAATTTTGGATTTTTTTTCGAGTTCTATATATGTAAATGCAGACTGCACACTAGATGGCTTCTTTAATTTGGATTTTGAATTCAGCATGTTTAAAAGCAAATTCATCATCTTTTTTTTTCTAGCTTGTATCTTCTCTTGTGTTCCCTACTTCATTTAATGTTACTTTAATTTCTGACATCTAACATCTAACAGGTACTTGAACTCTATGCCTCTGAAATGCCTGCTTGTGAAATGCCTCCTCTAAATAGTCTTGTCCTGTTTTTGTATAAATTTCTTCCAATGTAGCCTAGATCAGCCCTTGCATTGTTTCTTGCCTAGACTTCTCCAATAGTCTGGCAATTGGTCTCCCTGTCATGTTTGCTTCCCCTTCCCAGTCATTTTCCACCTTCATCAATTTGTCTTCTAATGGAGAGTTCTGTTTATGGCACAAGGCAACTTTAAAATCTTTTCTGGATTCTACAGCCTATATGGTAAAGCCTACAGTCTAGCTTGGCACACAAACCTCTTCATACTCTGACACCACTTCCATTTTTGTCTTGACGTTTGAAGGCTTGCCTATGGTTTGCTATGTGCTCTAGCTGCATTGGACAACTTGCTGTTTCTGCAACTTAACCCAATGTTTTCAAATCTGACTTTGCTTTATTTTCACAGGGAGACTTCCTTTTATTTTCTTCCAGTTTAAACCTTAAATCAATGTCCATCTCTGATACAACTACATCTCTGATACAAGCCTTTCCCAAGACTTTCTCCTGTGTCCCCGCGGCACTTATTTCTCTCCTCCAAATGGTGATTCAGAGATCCAGCCTCCTATTTTGTGGCTCTTCTATTTTCTGGAGCTCTGAATGTTCCATTAGATCCTCTGCATCTGGTTGGAAGATGATGCAAGTAAATGGAGGATCACCTGTGGGAGGGTTTTAGGGCATACATCTCTGCCAGAACTCAGTCACATGGCTGTAGCTAACTGCAATGGAGGCTGAGAACAGTAGTCTTGCTGTGCCCAGGAGGAACTGAGAAATGGTTTCGTGAACAGCAAGTGCATGTGAGAGATTAGTATATATTTTAAATTAAATTAATGAATTATTATAAAATCGACTTTAGCTGAGGCAATTCTCTATCAATGTATATCCCTTTCAGATTTGTTATTGTAATTCACCCCAAATAAACATTATACTATACAGTCATATCAAAAGACCCAAAATACTATTGGTTAGGAAATTTATTTTATTGTTTAATCAAATATTTGCAATATAATTGAAAAATGTAGGGTATCCCCCCAAAATGTATACATACTTAACAACTGATAGGTCAATTGATTTTTCTTTCTTTTCAGATTTGACCCATTGGAATGAATAATTATTCAATGTATACATTTTTGGGAAGCCCTGCATTTATAATATATAACCCTTATTGACATTACAATTTTCAGAGATAGACCACTATCCAAAGAACATGAAAAATGTAATGAAAATAATTTCATCTATATTTCCCACAATGATTTATAAATCATTCAGTTACTTTACAATGTTGCCATGCTTCAAGGCCATTCATTTCAGAATCCTTTAACAGATTGTTTGGGAATGGCAGACCTTGTAAAAAATGTGATCCAATTGTGTGTTATAGAGAGAACATTAGGGATTCAAGTTCTGTCGGTATCACTTCCTGGCTGGGTATGACTGATAAGACAATTTAGCCTACATTTCTTCACTTTCAAAATAATGGGTTTTTAATGGTTGATACTTCAGGCCACTTGCAGTTATAACATTCACTTTTAGGATCTGTTAGAAAGTGCTAGTTAATAGGGGACAGGGTTGTTAATAGACCAATAGAATGGCAGTCAATGAAGAGTTTACTATTTTTTAGTTAAGTTAAACAAAATTGTGTTTAGTATTAAAAGTGTATCAATCATCCTGAAAAGCCATGGGAAGGTACTATCTAAAATTATGTAAACTCTTCTTCATTGCTATGTTATAATCAGACTGAAACACTGCAATTAATGGGCCCATTTGCAAAGGCTGTTTCCCTTTCCAGTGCTCATGTGATGTCACCTACCCATCATACTGCTAAATGGTCTGCCACTGAGTAGCCAGTGGCTTTTGCTATCTTTATGACATCACCTCTCAAGGTGCTGTTACTGTAGCTGAAATAACTGTTTGCTAATTGACAAAGAGCAGTCCGGAAGGATTTCCAATGCTCTTGTTCCAGGCCCAGGCAAGTCAGATGAGCACCCAATAAATGTGCAACAGTTTTCAGGGTGTCAGAGGCTGCTCTAGCTATACCACAGCTTAGATGTTTTCCTACCATCCTGTGCAGAAACAGCAAATGTGACCCACTTTAATTTTGTTTGTTGCTTCAGATACACTCATAAAATGGTCAAAGAAGGTTCCAGATCTCACATTCTTCCAGAACTTATGCTTTGAAGTCAATTGTGTAGGTCAAGTTAGCACAATATCTGGGTAATGGTCCTGAGAGTACATTCAGAACTTCACCTGCCACTCCTTAGATGTGCTGCGTTAGTGACATCTCTTAAGCCTCCTGTTCTTTGTTTATGAAATGGGCATAATGCACTCAGTTGTTTATTTATTGAGCATTTACTATGTGCTAGGTCAGCAGTTCTCAACCTGTGGGTCTCGACCCCTTTGGGGGTCGAATGACCTTTTCATCGGAAAACACATATATAATTACATATTGTTTTTGTGATTAATCACTATGCTTTAATTATGTTCAATTTGTAACAATGAAATTGGGGGTCACCACAACATGAGGAACTGTATTAAAGGGTCGCGGCATTAGGAAGGTTGAGAC
>NW_006295491.1:4769164-4774206 GCF_000327345.1 Myotis davidii | reverse complement strand
GTTCATTATAGGGTTACAGTGAGACTCAAATAAAATAGTATACGTGATCTGCATATTGTTCAGTGTTATATTCATTTTCACTGCTGTGGTAGTTAGTATTTCTATAGGTTATTATTGCAAAATGAGCTATTTTATATTTAATTCAAAGAGAGAAATTCTGACAAAAATATAAAGCACATGAAGCAACTGCCATAATCTTGACCTCCACTAGTAAAAATATACGTTACCTCTCCCTTCAAAGCATTTATAAATGACCAGAAGAAGTCTTTGGGGGGCGGGGGAAGAAGCATATAAAAGAAAATAATGCAAGGCAGGTGTCAGGCTGATGCTGCAGTCCAGTGGATCATCTCTGAATTGCCAATCGAGAATCCAATCACTCTTACAACATTGGAGAGACAGTTCTCTCACTAGGAACCCTTTCTTCTACTCCAGGTTTCCTCTTCCCAATCCCTTTCTTTTTCCTTTATTTCTTGTTTTTCCTGCCTCCTACATATAGATTTTGAGGTGGCTTATGTGAAGAATACAAATGATCAACAGTGGTTAAGAAAGAGGAGCTTGTAATATTCACATGACTATAGCTAAGAACATATTTCTTAATGTTAAATTCAAACACTATTATATATTTTCATGACATGTTAAGCATTAGGCAAATTTTTATAATTATCTCAGGTAAACAGGGCTGGAAAGAAGATGGTTTCTTGCTCCTCTTCCAAATATTGGCTTGAGAATGGGAACACTCTTGACAGCTGTTTGTATTTGTTTCAATACATACATAGAATAAATTTTCAAAATCCTTTGTGAAGTGAGGCAGGGTATATACAAACACATAAACAACTAACTTTGGAAACAGAGAGATAGAATTGAAAGAATATTTATAAGGGTACACAAGGAGAGAGAAATTCCACAGGGGGACTATTACACATTAATTGAAATACCATTCCTAGGGCAAGTCATGTGATAATTAGTCATATATGTTTATAGTGTAACTATTATGTATTTTAACTATCATTGGATATTACAAGTATATTCCCCAGTCTTAACACTAACCCCTACCATGATATGAAAATCAGAATCATTTTTACAATGATTCATAGACAATAAATTCTATGCCCTCTCATTTATTCTTTGATTTAGTCATCGTAAGTTCAAGATCTACTGTGCTTTCTGAGCATCTACTGTATAACTTGGGGGTCATAGTTTTACAGTGCCTGGGAAAGGGAAGCAGGTTTTAGAGGTATAGAACACTGGGGTTTAATTGCTTTAGTTGGCAAAGAGAAAAGGATTTCTCTTTTCTCAAGTTTGCACCAAGTGCTACCCCCAACCCAAACTGGTCCCAGAAGACTCATGATTGTTAAACTTGAATGTGCTTAAGGCACACCTGGTGTGCTTGCTACAAATATACAGATCCTGGTTCAGTGTGTCTGGGGTGCTGCCCAAAATTTGTATTTTCAATAAAGACCCAGGTGCTTCTGATGCAGATGGTCTGTGGACCACACTGTGAGGAACACTGTTTGGACAAATTTACTCAAAGGTAAAGAGGTCTTTCAAGAAGTTGACTATTGTAGTAAGAGGCAAATTGTTGACAGGTGGTTCTGCTTGAGTAGGAGCCTGGGAGTCTTATGAAATTGGTGGTGGGGGGGGGGACAGAGAACTTTAACAGATACTTTTTATAATATTTTGATATATAATTATGAATTGATCTGGTTAGAAGAAGTTATGGTGGGTATTAAAAGAAAAAAAAAGGAGATTGGTTGATCTGTGTTAGAAGAGCCTTCAAGACAAGGAGAGGATTTTTTTTCCCAGGCAAATATGGGGCCCAGAGGAGGGGCAATTACTAAAGAGCTTGTCCAGGTTACTATAGCTATAAAGCAACCTACCCCATAACTTAGCTCAAAACAACACCCACCTTGTTGTGTTCATGGATTAAGAACTTGGATAGGGCACATGGGGACTAGCTAGACTCTGCTCCAGAATGAGGTCGGGGCTACCTGGCAAGACTCAAAGGCTAGAGGTAACTCAATAGATGGACCAACACCATCAGCAGGCTCCTTCACTTATGTATCTGGACTGTGCTGATCTAAGATGCAGAACTGCCAGCTCTAGTTCCTAGAAGCGGATTTCCCGTGTAACGTGGGTTCCTCACCATATGGCGACTTCAGGGCATTTGGACTTGTTACAGGGTGGCCCTGAGCTCTGAGCATGAGTGTTCTCATAAATGAGGTAGCTGCATCTTCATGAGAATATGGCCCAGCCTCAAAAGTCACAGTGTCAACCCTGTGGTACTCTATTGGTTGAAGCAGTCACAAGCCCAACCAGAGTTAAGGAGAGGAGAATTAAATCTGACTTCCTCATGAGATAGTGGCAAAGTCATAAACTAAAAGAACACATGGTATGAAAAATATTGATGTACCATCTTTGGAAAATAAAAACTGCCAGAATCTAGGAAGTTGAGTGGCTGGATGGATGTGAACAAAATGAATAAATCAATAGTAGTAAGTTTAGCCAATGCAATATTATATTGTAGTGAAAACTAGTTAACTACAGCTGTATACATTCACAAGGAGGAAGCTTAGAAATACCAGGTTGGTGTTGTGAGAAGTACAACTTGAAGATTATATTTTTTATTTTTATAAACTATGCTACTAGTTTTATAAAGTTCAAAATACTTAAAAATAAGCACACATTTTTTATGGTTCAGGCTTACCTACATATTTGGTATGACTCTAAAGAAAGAACTAGCCAATGAGAGAAAGGAAAACAAGCTTTGAGGTAGTGGTGCTTTACTTCTAAGATAGGGGATGGATTCATGGGTGTTATCTCATCTGCTATTCATTTTCTTCTATTTTGTTCATGCTGAATGAGTGGTTAATTGACTTATTCATTTAGCAGAGTGCCCAACATGTATTAGGCAGTGAGAATAGAATGATGAATTAGATAGTTATGGTTCCCCCTTTTCAAAAGGGTTTGTGATGAAGAGATACACAGTAGAGGAAACTAAACAGGGAATGACACATCTGATCACTGATAGAAATTTCTCATAGGCTTGCTTTTGGGTCCACATACTTTAAAACATATTTCTTCTCTACCACCCACACCTTTGGGGCCTAAGAGATGCAGGGTATCCTATGTTGCGATACAACTTGTGGCCCTGTACCTTCATGTCTAGGCTCCAGGTAAGGTTGCATTGGGGCATAGGAGTATTTCTGAAACCATTCCCTCTAGTCCGTTTCCCAAAATGCCCATAGCCTCTCCAGAACACAAGGGAATTACGGTCCTTTCTGAGGCCTTGGATGAGGCCAATGCAAATAAGGGACCTAAAATTAAGTTTCATTAGCTTTATGGTAAATTCATCTTTGGCCACGACCCTAATTCTAGTCTTTATTACCTTGTGTTGAGATCATTGTATTGACCTCCTAATGAATTTCTCTGGATCAACTCTCCCAGGTTACATAAGAGCTGCAATAAATTTTCCACAAATACTGCTTTCACCACGACCTTGTTTGTTTAAAGCCACTGAACACCTATAGATAAACACGCAATTCCTTAGTTTGATACTCAAGGTCTCTACAAAAATTACTATATAATTTTTGTTTATACATTTGTATTATGTGGCTTCCTCCCCAAAGAATAAAAAGCAATTATATGGGTCCCTAATTACTTACAGGTTTATTTCCGAATGTCAATATTTTAAACTCTATAACAAGCTGCCACAAGTTACAAATGAGAGACCAGAGTTCAGAGATAACAGCTGGAATTGGAGGTAAATCTGTCTGGCTCCAATTCTTGGCTCTTTCTACCTATAGATGTGCCTCTAGCTCAGTCCTTGATTCTCTGTGAATTTGGATATGGTTAAAGCCACTGTTAAAATCCTATTCTTTCAATAAGCTTCCCCCTCCTCAGCTGTGGGCCTTTCTATATTCTGAACTGCTACAATATTGGTACCTGTACTATTTAGTGGGCATATATCCTACACTGCCTTGCATTTATTTTTATTGTTTAAAGTATTACAAATAGTAATACATATGTCTCCTTTTTTTCCCATTTGAACCTTCCCCCAGCCTTGCCTACCTAGATTATTAGGGCTCATCCCCCCGCATATGCTCTCACCCCCCGCTCCCAGTGTCTTGTGTCCATTGGTTATGCTTATATGCATGCATACAAGTTCTTCAGTTGATCTCTTACCTCCCCTCCCTGCCCCTAACCCTCCTGAGCCTTCCTGCTGTAGTTTGACAGTCTGTTCGATGCTTCTCTGCCTCTGTATCTGTTTTTGTTCATCAGTTTATAATGTTTTTTATTATCCATAAATGAGTGAGACCATGTGGTATTTTTCTTTCACTGACTGGTTTATTTCACTTAGCATAATGCTCTCCAGTTCCATCCATGGTGTTGCAAATGGTAAGAATTCCTTCTTTTTATAGCAGCGTAATATTCCATTGTGTAGATGTACCCAATTTTCTAATCCATTCATCTGCTGAAGGGCATTTAGGCTGTTTCCAAATCTTAGCTATTGTAAATTGTGCTGCTATCAACATAGGGGTGCATATATCCTTTCTGAATGGCTTTTCTGTTTTCTTGGGATATATTCCTAGAAGTGGTATTACTGGGTCAAATGGCAGTTCCATTTTTAATTTTTTGAGGAAACACCATAGTGTTTTCCACAGTGGCTGCACCAGTCTGCATTCCCTCCAGCAGTGCACAAAGGTTTCCTCTTCTCCACATCCTCAAAGGCACTTGTTTGTTGGCTTATTGATAGTAGCAATTCTGACAGGCGTGAGGTAATTCTTCTTTGTAGTTTTTATTTGCATTTATCTCTCTGAGGATGAGTGACCTTGAGCATTTTTCCATGTATCTATTGGCCATTTGTATGTCCTCTTTGGAGAAGTGTCTATTTAGGTCCTTTGACCATTTTTTCAATGGATCTGTCTTCTGGTGTTGAGTTGTATCAGCTCTTTATATATGTTGGAAATGAACCCTTATTGGATGTATCATTGGTGAATATGTTCTCCCACACAGTAGATTCTGTTTCACATCCTGGCCTGGTC
>NW_006295491.1:4754465-4768601 GCF_000327345.1 Myotis davidii | reverse complement strand
TGGGTATGTGGACATTTTAATGATGTTAATGCTACCAATCCATGAACATGGTATATTCTTCTACTTGTTTGTATCTTCCTCTGTCTCTTTTTTTCAATATCCTGTAGTTTTTCAAGTACAAGTCTTTTACCTCCTTGGTTAAGTTTATTCCTAAGTATCTTAGTTGTTTTGTTGCAATGGTAAATGGGATTGCTTTTGAAATATCTCTTTCTGTGAGTTCGTTATTGGTGTATAGAAAAGCCATAGACTTCTGGGTATTAATTTTGTATCCTGCTACATTGCCGAATTCATTTATTAAGTCTAGTAGTTTTTTGATGGAGTCTTTGGGGTTTTCTATGTACAATATCATGTCTTCTGTGAATAAGGACAGTTTTACTTCTTCTTTTCCAATTTGGATGCCTTTTATTTCTTCTTCTTGTCTGATTGCAATGGCTAGTACTTCCAGTACTATGTCGAACAGGAGTGGTGAGAGTGGGCACCCCTGTCTTGTTCTCGTTCTTAGTGGAAATGGTTTTCTGCCTTGCATTTTTAACTGATTTCACCCTTATCTGCTTAAACTCTAACTCAGTTGTAAGCGCTTTAAAGAAAGAGAATGGTCGATGCTTTGTGTATGCCTTGTGACACTTACACCGTTTAATAGATAATTCTACAATCAGTACATATGTCCATCAATGGGGCTCATAAGATTAATAGGTCAAAAGATGGGAATAGCCAGCTATGCTTCCTCTCCCCATTTCTCTACCCCATCATTAGATTATTAGGGCAAGAAGAGCTGCCACGAGGGCTTGGCTTTAAATTCTTCTCAAAAGGACAGCTGTTGATGGACAAGACCTCAGAGAATATTCAAACAGTATGAGTACCGTTGGCACTAGGTGACACACGATGCTTTCCCTAAAGCACCACTCTCAGGGGTGACTGACACACCCATCTGCTTTCACAGTAATGACAGAAGACAAAAGATTTTGGTTCCCTGGAAATTATTAACACTTTAACTGGAAAAGAAGCTCAAGTTTTCTGAATCACCCTGATACATGTCCAGTGTTCTCCACTAAAGCTATGTTTATCTTTCTATCATATTTATTGTTGGCCTTTATCTTTCATAAGAAGTATTAAATGCTGTTTTGAGGTTTTACTTCCTATTTTCAACTCTTTATCCCAGAATATTTTAAATACATGTAAAAGTAGAGAGAAGCTTCTAAGTTAACGTCCCAGCCTAGCCAGTGTGGCTCAGTGGTTGAGCATCAACCTATGAACCTGGAAGATATGGCTTGATTCCCCATCAGGGCACATGCTTAGGTTGTGGGCTCAGTCCTCAGTGTGGGGTGTGCAGGAGACAGCTGATCAATGATTCTCTCTCATCATTGGTGTTTCTATCTCTCTCTCTCCCCCTCTCTTCCTCTCAGAAAATAAATTAAAAAATATATTTAAAGTTAACGTCCCATGGTCAATCTTGTTTCATTGCTCCTCCAGCTCTGGATTATTTTGAGACAAACCTCAGAACTCATTACTTCTTTCTAAAATATGACAAAGTAAATTTTTGACAAAAGAGAATTAATAAGGGAACATTTAGTAATAACATTTTTTACATGACAATTTTTTAAAAAAAATATGACATTTGGTTTATATTTTACTTAATTTTACAAAACATAATTATGGAAAAGATCTCTTTATTAAAAAATTCTGAATATAGAAATCCTGAGTAATATCAAAGAAGACAAGATTTAATTATATTCAACCTATTCAAATATTGGAGGCTAGCTAGCAGAAATAAGTAAAATATCCGACTAGTACAAATGTTCATCTGGTGTCTTAGCTGGAACACATTTTCAAATTTGTTTACATAACTCTTGTATTTATATTCTGCCAACATAAGTCCTGAGCAATACATCCACAGAATTTATCTGACTCCAGAATGGTCACTGGGTTATTGTGTTTTCCCCAAGTGAGTAGTGTTTCAGATCTTTGGATCTAATGAGAACAACAGGGTCATATGTAATGAGGAAGAATATGTTGGTGGCTAGAGTCACAGCTCTTCCCCCATCAACTCTTCCTCCATGTCAGGTTTCCTCCTGCCACAAGAGAACAGAGGCTCATTTGACACTCCTAAGGAACTTAGAATGCAGGGCAGGTGAAGAAAGTAAAACACAGGCAATTTAAAGACATTTCAAGAGCCTGTAATGAAACACATTCAATTTCTTTATCTTTTCCGTCTATGACATCTCTCATTGTCTCTTAGAAAGGATTCATGCTCTCCTCCCGGTTGCTATGATGAGACAAATGTGGAACTTTTATTTTCCTGGATTGTGTAGACTTCAGCTGTCATCTCTGCTAAATAAGTCAGCCTGCAAGACAGCTTAGTTCAGGCCTTTTGCTATTTTTATTTCTGTAATAGTAAGAAAAAAAAAGGGACTGATGTAAAGAGAGGGCTGCATTCCTAAACCCCACTGAAGGGAGATTCTCCCAAACAGGTAAATGAGGAGGAAAATAGAAGTGCTAGGCGTGAGAAAAAGGGGAAAGCAGATGTTTTGGGGATGAAGAGTAGTCGTACTCTCTGCACTCTTTGCTCCATCACTGACCTTAGGGAGGTAGGACCTTGGTGATAGGTTTCTGTCTCAGCAAAACCCCAACGTACATCTGGGGCCACCATGTGGTTTGGACAATAAGCAGTCTACTAATGACAATGACCAGTATGGGCTGAAAAACACTGGGTTTCTCCAAATGTTCTCAGCCAACTAAAACTTTCAGGATCTACACTGGATCTAGATGAAGGAGAGGTGATAGAGCCCCCCAAAATAACACATACCCAGCATGGTGCATGACACATAATTAATTGCTGATTTGCTAAGTGACTTTCCCAGTTTATAGAGCAAAATATAAAGCCTGAATTGAAATTCTATACCTAAATTCCCGTCTCAGATATTTCAGAATATTTTGACCTGTGAGGTTAAGGACTGGATGGATATTTGTGTTCCCCTCAAAAGTTATAAGTTAAAAGCCTAATCCCCAATATAATGGTGTTAAGAGGTGGAGGCCCCCATTATGGGATTAGTTCCCTTATAAGAAGGGTCCAAAGCTCTTTCTCTTCACCATGTGAGGACACAGCAAGAAGGTGGCCATCTGCAAACCAGGAAGAGGCTCTCACCAGGTACCAAATCTGCGGACACCTTGATCTTAGGCTTTCCAGTCCCCAGAACTGTGACAAATGTTTGTTTGATTAAGCTACTCAATCTATGGTATTTTGTATAGCATTTTAAGCTGACTAGGCCACATTACTTCGATGTACTTGAGCTCACTAATGTTGTAGCTCACCTCTTTAGAGGCCAGCAACTCCTACTTTATCACAGAAAGTAAGCCGGGGGATAGGAGGTCCTTTTGCAATAATCCTGAAGGCAACCAATATTTGAAAGCACATATACTTTTCAGAGGGCTCTCACAGACTTGGAATAACCTTGAGGAATTGCAATGGTCAATGCTTTCACCCCCCACAGCATACAAATGAGATAGCCACAGTCAAAGGAGTTAAGATAGCCAAGGCCTCTTGCCTTTGCATGACAAGACTTCGAGTCTGTCCCTAATTATTGCGTTTCATTGCTCTGAGTGTTTCACTGCTGGAGTATGCAGTTGACTATAGATGAATATGCTGATGGCTCAATTCCTAACCACACACAGTGGGTCAGAAGGCCAGTAATTAGAGAAACAAGACATGCAGTGAGGGTGGAGGAGGCTGGTGTGACGGAGGCATGGTGGAAGCAGACACAGGAGGAAACTGCAGTGCTGGGAGCTAAGAGGTGGATGAGCCAAAGGCTTCTCCGGATGTTCACAAGCCATTCAGAATAATTTTAATTTGCTAAAAAGAATAACATGATTTGAGGCCTCTGTAAAGTGGCAGGATGCTACCTAACAGTATCACATCTTCCCTCAGGCACAAAGTTTTTCTAGTGCTTTGGTAAGATGAGGGAGTATTTCACCAAATATACTTAGCTCTTAATTAAACTCTAAAAAGTTAAAGTGATACATTAAAAAAAAAAAGGTTGAAATGATCCAGATCCAGTTCAACCAATGTTTGTGACTGTCTAAATAGATATATGCTACACTCATTTGGAGAATTGATTCATCATGAAGGCTTTCTAAGTTTACCTTGTTACAAACAAAAAGGAGATATAAAAAAATATAAGGGGCTAAAATTAGTGTTAAGAGAGATTACAGTAACTAATCCACATCGATTTAGCTTTGTAGAGCCTAAGAAAGCATATGCTGAATTGTACCAAAAAGAGAGGTGCAATTAAAAATAGAAGACTGATCCAGTGAAATCTGTCCTTAAATCCTCCAGCAAGAATTGGTACAGACCCCCACCACCCTGGAGAGCACTAATACTGGACTCTTCAGCAAATCACTTGTTCTTTCTAGACTAATTTGCCTTATTTATGAGAGGTGGCACTACACTTTAGCTTAGTATTTTACTTAAAAATTGCTTTAACAGAGCAATCTAGGTACTAAATGGTAAAAATAACTTCAGTTTATTGGCTATGTAACATATCTGATAATATATATATATGTATTAGTGGACATATATATCAGATACCAGGCATAAAATATGTATATAATATATTGGGCTGTGTGTGTATGCACATGTGTATTACTGTAATCTATACTACAGGCAGGCAGAGTATTGTGAGGCTCAGTTCATTTCGTGATTGGCCTGGATTAGAATCCAGTCTTGTCTACCAGGAAAGTCTGTGCTCCTTCTTCACCATACACATACTAAAGGTGTGTAGAGATGTTTCATATTGAAGAAGACAGTTTAAATATGTAGTATGATTCACTCATTTATCCTACAAATACTTACTGAATTTTGATTATGTTCTAAGTGCTGTGATAATAGCTCAGTCTACACGAATGAACACAACCAAGGGGCCCCTATCCACATGGAGTTTTACTATGTTGTGGAAGAGTTTGTTAGTAATTGTTCTAGTAAGGAGGAGAACATAAACAGTTGGTATTAATAAGGTCTGTTTCAAGTCCCCAAATGCTTACTATAAGAACAGAAAAAGTAAAAATTATGAAAAATAAGAATATAATGCAGCCATTTTTATTCTTGCATTTTGTCTCTAAAGGTTGCAAAGATATTTCTTATGGAGATATTCTTTTTACCTCTTTTTCAGATAAAGTCATTCCTCCCCACATATACACTGAGGACTCCTTCTGAGAACTCACCATAGGTAGTCTCCCTAACCCCTCTCCCTGAGAGTTAGGGTCTCTGACTACATCTATAACTTAAAGTAATTAAGAATATTTCTGCTTTTGCAAGGAAGGCACTTAAAAAATACTGCTACCATGAGAGTGACAGAGATACTATTTTCAGGAATTGACTTTTTTTTTTTTTGGTAACATTTCCTGCATTGTTATTAGTTGGTAAAGAATTAAACATCACCTCTGAGTGTTTATTTACTTTGGGGAATATGAAATAAATGAAGCGTAGCATTTATCTATCTAACTAATAATTAAAATTTATAGTCCTTCCCCAATATGTTTTCTTTCATTTCAAAATACAGTGTAACAGCCTCTACTATTCATTGTCCTATGTATCAACTAATGAGATTTAATCTATTCTTGTTCTTATCTCTTTATCAACCTCTCTGACTTACTCATGCTAAATTTGGTCACATCTTAAATCCAACAGTCCTGTAGTTTCATGCATTACTAACCCCAACCAGGCTTTGATGCACCTGTTCCTATTACAAGTGAATCTCAAAGTGAAAGATAATCATAGTCAATTTTCATTCTTTCTGAGAATGAATTTTTTTTGGTCAAGTGGAGAACTTCACTGTAAAATTTTCAGCTTCCATTAAATGGGGGCCAGTGTAACTAGAGTTGCCCAGGTGTGCCTGACAAAGAGTGTCAAAAGGAGAAGATCAAAATAAAGGTACTAATGAAGCCAAGAATAGTTGCGTAATGTTCTTAACTCTAGATCCATTTTAAAAAACTAAAATGCTTTACTGAGAAGGATTCAAGGATTTCTTAACAAGGGCTAACTCAATGTGTGGACATAATTGTACAAAAGTGTCTTACTGAAGTGCCAAATAAAACAACCAGATATAAGCTCCAATGGATGTTGCACAAATACAATTCTGTATTTCTTTTAAAAATTTATAAAATATTTTTATTGATTTAAGAGAAGAAGGGAGGGATAGAAACATCAATGATGAGAGAGAATCATTGATCAGCTACCTCCTGTACACTCCCCACTGGGAATTGAACCCACAACTGGGCATATCCCTTGGCCCTGACCAGAGTCAAACTGTGACCTCCCAGTTCATAGGTCGATGCTCAACCACTGAGCCACACCAGCCAGGCTCTATATTTCTTCAGATTTTGCAGTTAATAAAAAATCATTCCTAAGACATTTAGAAATTCAAATTACTGGAGACAAATCTTGGCTTCACTTCTCTTGACCTGTTTGTGCTTGAACTTCCTTTTCCTGTCATCTGTGGTGGTATGATCACCAACATTTCCATTGTTTACTCAATTCTTATTGACATTTTTATTTCTCTATTTACTCTGTTTTTCATTATCGCCTGAGGTCTGTAGGAGTGGAAGGCCCTATATTCAGACTTTGCTAAAGAGAAAGTTCATTTAAGTAAAACTTTTAATAGCCCAAGTTCCGGAATTTTAGGTTGGAGTTTATACCACCAACTTTCTCCAAGTGTAAGAAATGACTTCAGTGTGTAGAGACCTTTGTCATAACATTAAAATGATGAGTCATTCTGTGTGGATTTCCAGGATGGAAAGCTAGTTCCTCCTGCATTACTCCCCTTATGGGCAGAGCAGAGGGTTCTCCTCAAACTCCTTCCAGACTTTAAAGAAATGGCTATATTCCTGTTTTTTCCTACTGTCAGGATGGGCTAAAATTAGGGAATTTAGACAAACAATGTCTCTTTCTAGAACCTTACCTGAATTTCTATATATATATAGTTTGCTATATAAATCTTATTTATGTGTCTCTATAGAAATATATAAGAAACTTATCTAAAATCTATATAATTTTTGAAACTTTGAAAAAATATGACAGCAATCCAATCTACATTGTAGAGGAAAGAACACTGAAATCTGAGTTAGAAAACCTGGATACTCAATAGTCATGGGACTGTAAGCAATGTATGAAATATCTCTAAGACCAGATTAGTTGACTCATCGGTATATTAATGACAATAACTTCTGTCCAAACTGCTAGGTTATTATTATGAGCATGAAATAAAGCAACATATGCAAAAGTGACTTAAAACCTGTGATGCCCTATACAACAGCAAAGTATTATTATTATTAGGTATAACACCTCCTTTCACTAGCCTGCAGTAGTCACCTGCTTAGCCTGTGTGCTTTGAGGACTTCATCTATGAAATTTATATTGGGAGCCAAAGGAAAGTGTGATTTGATCTAAAAAAATATTTGTCTTGTCTATATAACAGTTATAGCTCAAGGAGCAAACAAATGCATGTGTGTAAATAATTATGCATAGAAGACTATTTATAAATGAAGTAGTAAAATAAGATAAGCATTATACCCCAGTAAAGGGAATAATTCCACATTTAAGGGTGAAAAGTGCAAGACTTGAGAGATGCCTGTTCATTGGGGCTAAGACAGGTGTGTGTTTAGTCTTTCTAGCCCAGCCAAGTGGTATTGGCTCTGCTCTTTATTAATCATAGCCAGCTCCTCCCTCTGCTGTCTTTGAATGTCATTGAGAGGCTCTACCTACAATGAACTGTATTTTGGATCTTATCCTAATGAGACAGGCTAGTAACCAGGACAAGTGGAATAGGAAAACTGAGACAGAGAGTTAAACAGCTAAGCAGTTTGCAGCCATCTAGTAAATTGCAAATCCTGTTTTCCCTAATCAAGGACACTTAGGAGTAAATAGTTTACATTTCTCCCCACCAGAGGGTAAATAGCTTAAATCACCCTACTCAGGGAGACAGATAACAGAAATCCAATTAGTGCCCTTTACCAACCACACCCAAGGACAGATGAAGTTAAGGGAATAAATCTTATTTTGGCGCATGAATATTCTATTGAGATCCTCCCCTACCAAATGTCCCATCTTTAAAAAGGGGAGCAAACAGAAGGACTCAGTACACACCCTCCTGGGAGCACACCCAACCCTTTCCATTTTCCCTCTTCTTCCCTCTCAGGCGTGCATCTCCCAAACTCTAAGGGACTCCATGAGACTTGCAACAGGCACAAGACTTGCAACCAGGGGAGCAATGGGCAGTGGCAGCTCGTCCCCAGCTAACCCCCTGAACCTGTCTCCAAGGTCCCATTTTCTCTGACTTCCCAGTGAGCTAAAGCAGCCCTGCCTAGGCTCACTTCTTTCCAATAACATTTCTAGAGAGACAAAGCAGTGCTGCCTAGGCTCTCTCTCCTGTTGCTTCTTCTATCCTAAGCCCGTCCTTGTTTCACTGTCCCCAGCTTTAATAAACATGCTCTCAAAATCACCTGCACTCATCTTATAAAGTCTTTCCTGCATGAAGTTGAGAACCCACACACTACCAGTGGCCCAACGCAGACCTGCTCTGGGCCTGGCCCTGTCTGGTAACACTATCAATATATTGGCAATCTGAAATGACATCAATTAAATTGAATACTCAGGCAGAGTAATTTATTTGCACTGATTTGGACTCACCACTAGACATCAGAATTAGCACCTTTTCCCATGCCACACTTGATTCACTATTAAATATACAAAGGCTACATCCCCTGAAATAATCAGCACATTGCAGTGCCTTCAGCTTTGCTCTGGGCCACCCACCTTAGCTTGCTTGCTTTCCTTCTTTGACCAAAGACTCCCACGTGTGTTTGTGGGCACTTTTATATTGCTGTAATCAGTCTGTACAAGTGTGCGCATCCTGTAGGCTATACTCTCCCTCCTGATGTTTTCCAGATACACCTATCCACCATCCACAAAGGTAAGTGACAGACTGTTCAAAGCCCAATTCAGAATGGGCAAGGGTCACTGTACCCTCTTATGTCTCCTGTGCAAACATGGCTGCTGCCTGCCGATGTTTATATGCTGGTGTGAGTTTGCTAACATTCTGCCCAATCTCTGGAGGTTGTGTTTATTCAACCATGACTTGTGGGTCTTATACTATGTGTATGTTTAGGGCTTAGAGTAGAGAATAATTACTGGAATTTCTTTAGTTCTGAACTACTTCTTCCAAAGTCCAATTGCATATTAGTATTAGTCACTAAGTATTCTTGCCTGTGGCATGCTGTTTAAACATTTTGATATCTCTGTTTTTGAAAGAATGTATTTAAAATATCTTTGCAATGGTAAGTGTGCAGAGCCCACCAGAATAAATCTGTGACAGTTTCCTGCCAAATGAGTACCACGATATAGCATATTAAAAATTTAATTGAGATTGAATGAAGTCATTTTAAAATTAGCAGAATAGCAACAAGTAATAAATTTATGGTAGTGTTTGGCACATGTTCACATAGTCACAAGTCTAACTTTCACTTGCTGAAATGGCAAATGTGATGTATCTGTGATCTATTGATCATATTTATGTTTCCTAGAACTAAAAGTTCAGGTCTAATTATGCTTGGTTAAGTTTTAAATTTTGGGGAGGAATATTTATATTTTCAAAAATTCCCAGGCCAGAAATTTTACATAACACTTAAAAATAAATCTCTATTTCATCTGTCATTAAAATGCAGTGGAAATTTTCAGAAGGTTACATTCTATCTTACTATTCATGGATAGCATTTCTGGAATGCTGCTACACACCTTACAAAATACTTCTTACAAACATGTTTAACATGTATGTGTTTAGAAGAACATAGGCTAGTGGCAGTAGTAGATATCAAGAGGAAAATATCCATAGCTGTGAAGAAAAATCTACCTTTTTACAATATTTGCATTCTTGACATTTTCAATGTCCATAGTTCTAGGAATGCAATGCTTTTTCATTGAGTTAATAGCAATTTCAGGAATATGTCTCATACAGGTTTACATTTCAAACATTATATGAGTCACTTTCTAGAATGTGAAATAAGTTTCTTTTCTTCTTTGTGTATTTTCCTTCAAGAAGTGTATGGTTAATATGAATTGCTTTTTTTTAATGAGAAAATTTATTTAATTATCTTATCAATTTTATAAATACCAAGCAATATCCAACACAACATTAGCTAAAAACTACTACATCTTCATACAATGAAGAAATATTCAGTTATTAAAACTCTTGTTATAAAGAATATTAGTGACATGAGAAAAAAAATATATTACATGATAAAAGCCTGCTGCAAAATAGTAAAAATTAAATTTTGGAAAGGAAATTATATGTGTATACACAGATAGATAAAAATACACAATGAAATATTAACTGTAATTGGCTCTGACTGGTAGGAATGTGAATGCTTTTGTTTTGTTTTTTAAACTCTTTTACATTTCCTAAATTTTTTTGAGAATTATATATTATTTCAAAAGCAGGACATACATATACTTTAACATAATAGAGTATATAGTGCTTATATATGGCATTTAAAATTCTACATTATAGGCATGACCAAGTACTGGAAATGTAGGCATAGGGATCAGAATAAGTAAATTCACAAAAGTATAAAACAGTACATTCTGTTTGGTGAAGGGCAAGTAGGTCTATAGACTTGAAGAGATGGACAGGGCCAGAGCTCATCAGCTAAGCTAAGAAATTCAAGATCTTTGCAGGGTTACCATACATACTGATTTACTGGAGAAAGCCCCAGTGTAGTCCTATTTTAGCAGCATAATTATTAAAATCATCCCCTTTTATTATCAAAATTATCTGGATTTAGGCGATAAATTATGTGGTTATCTATATAGCTACTGGGAAACCAATGAAAACTTACTACTAGGAGATCAACACAACCGGATTTACATTTTGGAAAGAGACTCTTGGCTGCATTGTGAAAAATGAATTTTGGGAGGGAGGAAGGAGTGTGCAGGAATGTGGGCAGGGTGGTGGTTAGGATGCTATTGCAAAGTTTATGGGCACTAAGTTGGTAGCACTAGCGTTAGAGAAGGAGGAGACAGGAGAGAAAATTCATATAGAAGAACAGATTTAGGCATTCAGCTAAGAGAAATTTCAGATGTAATTTGTAGAAAATTCTAGAGCAGTACTGTGCAATAGGACTTTCTGCATTGATGAACATGTTTTCTATATTTCTGCTGTGCAATGTGGTAGTTTTCACTAACCTCACGTGGCTAGTGAAAACGAGTGAAATTGAATTTTAAATTATATTAAATTTTACTTAATTTAGATTTGAATTTCAATAGCTCCATGGACCAGGGCTTCTTTACTAGACACAGTAACTCCTAGGTCTTTATCTGTAAGATATGAGAGAGAGAGATCTGGCCTGGAGACATAGCCTTGTGAAGGACCAGTTGGGTGTTGGTTGAGTAAATGCATTTGGCCAGCAGAGCTTGTATACTGAGAAGAGAGGAGGGTGCCATATTTAAGAGATTGGCAGGCAGCGGAAGAGGAACCTACAAAGAAGAGACTAAATGTTAGTAAATGGGTTGAGGGAGTCTCAGGAGAGGGAGTTGATTTGCTAGTCAAAGAAACTGAGTGTCAAGAAAGGAGTGCTTTTAACAGTAATCAGAATTCTTATGCTGTTGGACATTTACGGACAATGGAGATATTTTGCCAGGACTGAAGTTAAGGGAATACAGGGGCAGGGAGACATTTTGAAGTCAGTAGAAGAGTCTGGGTCTCAAAGAGTTTATTAGCATCTGAATTAGGATAATGCAGTTGAAAGTTTACTCTCGAAGGTGGCCATAAGGGAGAGAGTTCAAAAATAAAATCAGTGGAATGTCACAATTTAATCTTCTGAGAGTAAAGGGGATGGGATTCAGAGTTGACTAAGAGGGAGTTAGTGAAAAGACAAGTTATCCTCTTTCTCTCACGGTGAAGTTATACAGTTGAAAAGGTTGAAACAAACACTGAGTGGCCAGATTATTATGACCACTTGACATTTGTAGGCAAATTAGCTATAATTTTGCGCTGAAGTTGTTAGAGAGCCAGACCATTATAAATAGGGAAGCGGGTTGTTTATCACAACAGTAGAAGTGATATTTTTCCTGAAGATATGGGTAAACAATGTGATTTAACAGCCTTAGAACATGGGATAAATATACTATTATCTCAGCCTAATTTCACCCACTACTACTATGACCCAATCCTTAAAGAATTGTACAGATTTCTTGATACAGCTACTTTCTTTCCTTTAAAAAAAAAAAAGAATATATTTTTTATTGATTTCAGAGAGGAAGGGAGAGGGAGAGAGAGATAGAAACATCAATGATGAGAGAGAATAGTTAATTGGCTGCCTCCTGCATGCCCCACACTGGGGATTGAACCGGAAACCTGGTCATGTGCACTGAGACATGGTGGCAGAGCTACAGCTATTTTCAAAAGAACTGATGGCTTATGCCAACCAGGAAGGAAACCATTTCATAAGTGCAAGGAACTGTGTTTGTTTTTTTCCTTTATTTCTTCTTTTATGAATTCAGAAAAGAACCTGGAGGTTTGTTTACCATCTCAGTAGGGTAACTGAAGCAAAGGCCCACAAATGAAAGAAAGGTGGAACCCAAGAAAGGAAGACAGGATCAAAACATTCTCCTTTCTCCCCATCCCCAAATAAAAACAATTATAGAAAAAAACCCTTCAAAGAACAAAGTTTATTTAGGACTGGAAAGAAGCACATAGTTCTGTATTAATCTGTAAACTGCATTTGGTGAGGCAACATGCTGTGGTGCATTAAACAATTGAACTAGTTGTCCACCCAGTAGACTTAGGTTCTAGTGTTGATTCCATTGTTAATTAACTATATGACCTTGGTATGTGTGCCATTGAACTTTTCTGGGTACCAGCTACTCATAAAACGGACTAGTTTTCAAAATTCTAGTAGTATAAAGGCAAGTTAAAATTATATATCACATGTTAAAATAAGTCTGGGTGCATGAAACTGTGCTAAATTTTGTTGACTACATCAAAAATTTCACTCACTGCTTCAATGAATACATTTTAAATGAATTGAATACCTGTGTTAGCCACCCATCTATAGCAAATCAATAACTGTGTTAGCCACCCATCTATAGCAAATCAATCTGAAATGGATAGTACAAAGAAAACCTGAGTTTTGTGAAGTTAAAGAATGTAAAATATATAAGGAATTATTTTCAAGTTATAAAAATATAAATCATGAGGTTGTACCTAGGCCGAGAACCTGAACGACAAGTTTTAGTTCAAAGAAACTGTTGAAAGCTTCTTAATGGTGCTTGAGGGACTAGACAGGTTGGTGGTTAAGGAATGCAATACTTTTAATCTTTGGTTTCAATTTTTATTCAATTCAAAGAAGGAAGGAAGGAAGGAAGAAAGGAAGGAAGGAAGGGAGGAAGGAAGGGAAAGAAAGACAAAAAGAGCAAGGAAATCAGTTGTTCATTGTTGCAAGAAAAGTTGAGTGTGGTATGTATTGGGGGATCACTTTGTAAAGTATATGATTGTCTAATTACTGTGGTATACACCTGAAACTAATCTACACTAATAAAAGAGAAACATGGTAATTGGCGTACGACCACTACCCTTTTCATTGGCTAATCAGGGTGATATGCAAATTAACTGCCAACTAAGATGGCAGTTAACTGCCAACAAAGATGGTGGTTAATTTGCATATGTAGGCACAATGCAGGGAGGCGAAAGGGAAAGCAGGAAGAAGCCCCCCTGCCACTGACAGTGATCGGAAACCCAGGGGGGAGCTAAGAGCCGGGGGGCAGGGCAAAGCACCATTAAGAGCCGGGGGGCACCCCTTCCCCCCAGCCATGATTGGAGAATTAGGCGCCTTTGCAGCCCTGGCCAGTAATAGCAGGAAGTAGGGGTGGAGCCAGCGATGGGAGCTGGGCACGGTCGAAGCTGGCAGTCCTGGGAGCTAGGGGTCCCTTGCCTGGGCCTAACGCGGAGCCCGCGATCGCGGGGCTGCTGCAGCTGCGGGTCCACGCTGCCCAGGCCAGACACCTCAGCCAGAGGCGTCCTGTGGGGGCAGGGGTGAGAGGCGTTAGGCCTGGGCAGGGGCAGAGCAGGAGATCACAGGGAGCTGGTGGTCCCT
>NW_006295491.1:4725962-4754388 GCF_000327345.1 Myotis davidii | reverse complement strand
GGTGGGGAGGGGGGAGGGGGGGTGGAGCAAGCGATCAGAGGGAGATGGGGGTCCCCTGCCCAGGCATGATTCCTGGGCCAGAGGCATCAGGCCTGGGCAGGGGTCAGAGCCAGTGATGGGGGGAGATGGGGGTCCCCTGTCCAAGCCTGACACCTCTGGCGGAGGCGTCAGGCCTGGGCAAGGGGAAGATCAGGCGATTGGAGGGTGATGGGGGTCGACGCCTCTGGCCAAGGCATCAGGCCTGGGCAAGGGCGGAGCTGGTGATGGAGGGGAGAAGGGGGTCCCCTGTCATGGCCTGAATCCTGGGCCAGAGGCATTAGGCCTGGGCTCGGGGCAAAGCCAGCAATCAGAGGGGTCTGGGGGTCCCATGCCCAGGCCTGACACCTCTGGCAGAGGCATCAGGCCTGGGCAAGGGGCCGATCCTGCAATTGGAGGGTGATGGGGGTCAACGCCTGAGGGCTCCCAGTATGTGAGAGCGCACAGGCTGAGCTGAGGGACACTCCCACCGCCCCCACCCAGTGCACGAATTTCGTGCACCGGGCCCCTAGTACAAAATAATACTAAATGTAAACTGTAATTGAAAAATAATTTAATTCTCCCCAGAAAATATCTCTCCAACAGAATAAGTGCTCAATATGGTGGGGGGGAGGGAGGGAAGTTTGGTGTGGTAGGCCATAATTAGCATTTCAGTCCTTAATCTTTCAGTAATTGTGTGACGTTGGGCAAGAAATACCACAACTCTGGGCCTCCATTTCCTCATCAGGGGTTTAGGCCTGTACCTTTTAAAAGTCCCTTCCAACTATAGTGTTTCACTTTAGTGCATATACTCAGTTGTAGGAAACTATTTTCAGCAGACTGAGAAAAATAAAAGCAGTCTTAACAGTTAATGTTTCCCAATCTTCCAGCTAAAATGGATAGAGGTGCCAGGCATCACTAAATCTTCCCAAGGAGGGAGTCTGAGGATTCACCTCTTCTACGCTCTCTGACACCTTCTCCCTAACAACATTAGTCCAAGGAAGATGTGCTCATCTCTACTGCAGAAGGCAAAGGAAAACCTCTGTTCTAGAGAAGGAATGTGGAAGAGAGCTAAAAAATATCCTGAAACACTGGACCTGTCGAAATTCTTGTATTTTCTGCAATTAGTAAATGTTTAACAAAGATTTATTACAAGTAATTAGCCTCCCCACACTCATGCAGTTTGATTGGTCCTTTGAAGCACTGAGTTACTCTGCAATGACATGAGAAATATCCTTGTCAAAGAGAATGTTTGCTCTGGTGCTCATGTGCCAAGCTCCTTCCTTATACCAAAAGAAAAAAAAAATTATTTTCTTTGAAGATATTGTAAGTTTCCAAGAAATAACATTTTTTTTTTTCTGAAAGTAAGGGGTTTTCTCTCAAAATTTTTTCTTCCTGGGGCAGGGTTGGGCAATAATTTCAGTATAGGAACTATGCTCATCCACATGCTATGCAAGATTCTGGAATTACAATGGTCCGCATATGTGAGATTTCCAGATGTCACTTGAGTTTGGACTGTCATTAAAGGCAGAGTGAGGGTAACAGAAGTTCATTCTGTTTAGTTTCCCATGAACAGATTCTGTTCATTTCTATTAGTGCATGTTACTTCATTGTTTCATGTAAACATAACTAAAATGATAGCGTGTGATGACTCTTTCCAGAATTGTTGTATTTTTCCTTTTATTATAGAGATTGATAAAACACTTTAAGTGATACAAGAGGCAGTTCTTTCTTTTAGTATTAAAACTTGTGGGATTTAAAATATCTAATTTGAGTTTAATGTTCTTGACCATTGGGTGTTAGACATAGCTCACTTGTAACTGCTTTTTATACTTGCATCTTGATTGGTTCAGGCTACAGTATAGAACTTAACCTTTTTTTGCACAGAAACATTACAAAATCTCTTGACTACCTGGCACCACAGACATTGAGTATGGGCATTTCTTTGAAATCAATGAAACAGTCCATTATCCACAAATTCTGACTGCTTGTTTCCTAACATTTACCACTTTATTAAAGCAACTTTCTTAAGTATCACTCAAAAGCCAATGAACTTAATCAATCTTAATTTTCCAGGACCACTATTCAAACTGGACTTGGCTGATGAACTCTTCCAAGTTCTTCCCTTTTGAAACTCTCCTTCTTTAATATGTCAAACATCATTACTCTAGTTCTTATCCTTACATTTCACCTTTCCTATTTTATTTTTGTTGAAAATTTTTTTCCACTTTTCTCCCTCTTCAAACTTGACACTTTTTCTCCACATATTTCTGGAATGTGACCTCTTTCTTATGGCTTCATCTACCATTCCTAGTATGATCATTCTAAATTGAAATCTCTGGCTCTGATTTGATATCAGAGTTACACTCTTGAGTCTCCAGTTGCTTCTGATATGTCTATAACTTTTGTAATCTGTGTTTGTAGAGGTAAAGTGTATTTATAATGAGTAAACTGCATTGAAAAGTTATTAGTATTTTTTAGCTGTGGAAGCAGAACTTTGAAGAAGATCTTTGCTTTCTTAAGTATACAACTGCTAGAGGCCCGATGCACGAAATTCGTGCAAGGGGCTCGGCCCTCGCAGACTCGGCTTCATCTGGAAGGTCATCTAGATGATCATTCTGCTGTTCAGTCTAATTAGCATATTAGCTTGTTATTATATAGGATAAGGCTAATATTTACTCTTGGGGTGGCTCTGAATGATAGTGAAGTTGTCTATCTGAGATATGTCAAGTGTTCTGTTTAAGAAGATAAAAACATTGTCTTATGTCAATATACCTACTACTGATAAAATTTTATGACAATAAATTAGAAAATTCTGATGGAGTAAATAAGTACTTTTTAAACTACAACTTACAACTGATGCAAGAAAACAAAGTCTGGATAGTTCTATTTAAGAAATGGAATCCCTCTTATAAAATCTTCTCAGAAAGAAATATCCGGGCCCAGTGAATGCTCCATTTATTTAAGGAAGTGATATTATCCACAGCCACTTACCAGGCCATTACAAAAATGGATCAAACAGCCTTTCTCACTAATGAGCATAAAAGTAAAAATCCCAGGCACAATATTAGGGAAATGAATCTACAGTGTGTTAAAAGAATGATATTTCACCAGTGTTACAGACGTGGCCTGTGGGAAGGTCAACTTGCCCCTTTGAGTATATGCATTTCTTGCCTGCGGGCATTCTCTGGAGCTGCAGAAGATGCTCTCCCTCAATGCGTGGAGGCCACAAATGCCAGAGAATTGATACTTGCCATGAACAGTCCTCAACAACTGATTGATTGGTGGGGTAGTATAGGTTTTAACATTTTTCAGTCCCCTCAACTGAGGTGGGATAAATCTGAGACATGGGCTATACCGTTTCCCAGAGTTTCTTGGTGGATTTAAGCTCTAGTCACCCCACCATGGTCACTGGCTTGATAATTCTCCTTTTGCTGGCTTCCTTCCCTTCCCTGTCTCACTCTCTCCACCAACAGAAGTTTTTTCAACTCCCTAATAAACTACTGACAACCAAATCCTTGACTCAAGGTCTGCTACTGGGGGAACTTAAGCTAAGACAATAATGAAGTTGGGTTATTCCAACAACACAAGGTAGTCTTAACAACCCCAAATCAATGTTTAATCCATCACATTTACAGAATGGAGAAAAAATCATCACAGAATTATCTTAATAGATGCAATAAAAGTATTTTCAACATAACCATACTTGTTTATGGTAAAAAAAAATCTTAACAAACTAGGAAGAGAAGGGAATTTATCAATCTGACAAATAATACATACAGAAAAATCCTATAGTAAACATAAATTCTTAGTAATGAAATATTTATTTCCTTAAGCTAAGAGACAAAAATATTGCTCTTACCACTTTTATTCAACATTGCACTAGAGGTCCTATAACACAAGAAAAAAAATTAAGGATTGGCACAAAAGAAACAAACTCTTATTCACAGACAAAATGATCGTTGACATAGAAAATCCAATAGAATGTACATATAAATTATTTGAATTAATAAGTTAATTTCACAAAAATCACAAGATAGGGTTAATAAAAAAACAAATTTCATTATCAGCTACAAAAAACCTAGAAAATAAGATTTAAAACATAATACTATGGAAAATAACATCAAAAGCAACAGATACCTAGGAATAAACCTAATCAAAAATGAGAAAAATTTCCACCCCGAACTATAAAATGTTACCAATATAAGCTAAAGAAGAACTAAATAATTTTCCATGTTTAGTAATAGTAAGACTCAATATTGTAAAGCTATTAATTTTTCTCAACTTTGTCTGTAGATATAAGTAAAATGCAATTTCAATAACAAATTTAAAAAATTATCTTTGTTTGTTTGCCCTGGAAAATTTGACAAGCTGCTTTTCTATTAATGTGTAAATGTAAAGACTCAAGAATAGCCAGGATAATCTAAAAAGTATAGAAGACTTAAATGATCAGGTATGAAGACCTATTATAAAGCTACAGTAATTAAAATAGTGAGGTATTGATGTGAGGATATTTTAAAAGGTGAAGAAGATAATGGAATCCAAAATCTATCACAAATATATGGTAACTGATTTATGTTAAAGGTGCTCCTGGTGGGGGTAGGGATAGGGCAGATAGAGATGAGAAGAAAAGCCTTTTAAATGGTACAAGATTGATTGCATATCTAAATGGAGAAAAAGGAAACATTTATCCTTACATACTAACTAATGAAACAAGAAAAGATAGTATGAATAGTTCTATTCAAGAGATGGCATCTCTGATTTAAGACATTCCCAGAAATAAATATCCAAGCCCAGTGAATGCTCCAGATATTTAAGGAAGAAATATTACCAGTAGCCAATTACCAGGCCAGTACAAAAAAAATAAGGATCAACAGTCTAATAATATCACTCATAAACATAAAGGCAAAATCCTAAACACAATAATGGCCACTAGAATGCTATACTATGTTAACCATAGAAAACATAACACCACACACACAGAAATAGATTGTAAATCTAAATGAGATAAGTAACTTGATAAAATCTCTAGAAAATAATATGGAGATTCCAAAACTCTAGTCTTGGAAATAAAGAGCCAACTGACCAACAAACCTCTAAGATTCTTGATGCTATAGGGCATAGAAAATAGGTAAATGAATGATATCATGCTGTGAACCCATACCTGCACAACTAAAATATTGTATGACAATAGGAGACTCACATAGAGGCCGTTTGCTAAACTGAAGGATGACAAGCAAAAACGGAGTGAGCAGAAGAAAACTATAAAAACCTCACAAACTAAAACTTCATGATTCAGTGTAATTCTGGAATTCCGAGTGCTAATAAGCAGAACACCTTTACTTGAGTATAGCTATTTATGAATAATGGTAATGGGTACAGTATGATTTTAAATGATGAAGTCACAAAGAGCTGTGGTCTCTGCAAATAGGACTACAGCTGCCAACCATAGAATAGTCTTTATGTGTGTGCAGTGTGGAAAGAACAGTTGGTCATGGAAAGGTTTTTTCAGCCACACCTGTTCACTCAGATAACAATCACCACCATTAGTATTATCTCTAACTATAAAGGTAAATATATATATTTGATATTATCTATGTCTACATCTATACACACAACTTATAAATGAGTTAGATTGGCTAATTTCATTCTTTTTAAAGAAGACTACAATCCATTATAGACACTGGCAAATCTCACTTATGGAGTGGGATCTCTTAGTTGAGCTGATTCTTTCAGTCATCAGTGTGGTCTCATTTATGAGTACAATACCGATAGAACCTTGTTATGAAATGACTCATTAATTATATCGAGTCAGTTATATCATGGATCAGATCACATCTCCTGAAGTACAGCAACCACATATCGTACAGCCTGAAACAATGCAATTGGCTCATTAATCATTCACTCACTCAATAATTCATTCACTCACTCATTCAACAAATGCATATCAAGTACCTCCTAAACTGGAGGGATTATGAGCAACAAGAAGATGAATAATTCATAACCTTTGTCCACAATTATCCTAAGAAAACTAGTTTTATATTTTGAGATTGGTACTCCAGAGCTCTGTTAAATTTTTTGTGTAAATATTAATATCTGTTATGAAATATTTTCATCCTAGTTTTTTCAGAAACATCTATGGCATCCTTCTCAAAACAGGTTTTAGAACATCTATTAGATTTTAAATAAAAATAAAATAAAAGGCCAGCAATAAGTATCAGTGTGCTATTTGTATTAAAAAACTGATTATTTGTCTTCATTACAATTATGAAGTTGAGAAAATGTGTAGCTACAGGGTGAAAACTGGTTAGAACTTCTTGTTTCTCAAGTCAGATTTAATCCAAGCTATTAATTATGATTACAACTCAAGATACTTAATTCTCATGATTTAAGATATATCTATGCACTCTAAAATATGCTTAAGTGGAGTATATTTTTCTGGTTAAAGTTATAGAAATGGTAAAGTTTGCCTGCTATAAGGTTCTCTTCCTCTATCAAAGGTTATAATTTAGGAGTTATTTAAAACAAATAAAATGATTTTTTATTCAACTGTAGAAGCTGGTAATATCAGTTACCTATTGATACTTAACAAATCATCCCTAAACTTTGTGACAAAAAATGATTTTATTTGTTCAGTTTTCCTGATCATCTGGGTGGCTCTTATATCCTGAGACGATTTTGGTAATCTCTACAGAGCTGGCAGTTCGAGTGAGGCTGGATGGTCTAAGATGATTCCTTTGCATGGCTCCTTTTTCTGCCAGATGGTCTTTCATTCTCCAGTAGGATAATCTGGACTTCTTCACAGGGTGGTGGAAGATTTCCCAGAAGCAAAAGAGGGCAAGCATAAAAGTACAAGGCCTATTCTAGTCTCTGCTTGCTATTATGTTGGCTGATGGCCTTTTGACCATACCAAGTAAAAACAAAACAAAACCCTAAAATTCAAGAAAAATTCTCCCTCTTGTGGTGAGCTCAGCGAAGCCACATTGCACAGAACTATTCTTACAGAAATAGGAGGGATTTATATACATTTATTTATAATCTGTCATAGAGTGTCCTACAATAATCAACTTCCCTCTCTTCTGCCAAGGAATGTCAATGAATATATTTAAATATTAAATAATCTATAGATTAATTCCAGTTCTTAAAATTTAAAAGCTCAGCAAATATTATTTATCTAGAAGCTGTTTTTAAAAAGCAGTACTTATAATTAGATATTAAGAAACATTACTAAGAAAAACAATAAAAATTTAAAAATTATTTTGACTGTAATACTCATGGTGAGTTGATTGGGATAAAGAAAGGTTGAACTTTAACTTAACCTTAGCCTGTTCAGCCTTAGTAGGACACTCACTATCTTTTAGTTTGTATAATATATATAGGTCTATGTTGTTTTTTTCTTTTCTCTGCTTATTCTTTTTGTTCCACTTTCTGTGAGTCATACCTTCACCCATATTATGATGATTCCCAATCTAAATGTTCAACTTTGACCTGTCATCTGAGTGAAAGATCTACTTAATTTATTGACTCCTTGATTATTTCTAGAATGCTATCCCCATAGGCATTCAGAACTCAGCCTGTCCAAATCTGAACTCATTGCCTTTGCCCAAACCCTTTTCTGCTACTACAATGTCGACAGTGGTAATGCCAAAGCTCATTCCACGTCCAAACTGTAAACTATAGAATTATCTTTGGCTCTTCTTTCTCTTCAATCATTGCCTCCTTCTCATTAATCACCAAGTCAGTGGTTTTGACCATTTACTATTTCTTGATTTCATTTCCTACAGTTCTACTCCATTTGTCTCCATCAGACTCCTCAGCTCATCTCCCTGCTTTCAAGTTTTATCCAAACTCCCTAATCCATCTAGCGCATTTGTTCTAAAACATAAATTTCATCTTATATAATAAAAGGCTAATATGCAAATAGACCAAATGGCAGAATGACCTGTTGCTATGATGTGCACTGGCCACCAGGGGCAGATGCTTAATGCAGGTGCTGACCCTTGGTGGTCAGTGCACTCCCATAGGGGTAGTGCCGCTCAGCCAGAAGCTGGGCTTATGGATGGTGAGTGCAGCTGAGGGCTCCCAGACTGAGAGGGTGTAGGCTGGGCTGAGGGATCCCCCCAGCCCTGAGTGCACGAATTTCATGTACCAGGTTAACACAGGACATGTGGGTAACCCACTACTTTCCTTACAATACACAATTACCACATATCATATCTCATATAACCTGCTAGTAATTGGCATTTACTTAGGTCATCTCTGTTGTTTATCTGTATGAAGTTAGCAATTAACCCAGTCCCTGACACAAAGTAAGTTCTCAGTACTTTAATGATTATTGCGATTGAATGAATTGATTGAATGAATGAGTAGAAGACAGTATGAGGGGGGGTATAATTAGATTAAAGTCAGCCACCTATCTTGGTTACATCCTCATCCAACACACACACACACACACACACACACACACACACATGATGGAACTATTTATTATTAAGAAATAATTTATGTAAGCCTGGATATTGGAAGGAATGCATTTAGAGTTTAAGTCAAGATTAAGCTCAGGGTGAGAGTGAAATCAGTTTGAGATGGGAATAACTCTGCTTCTAAAAATTTGGGGAACATTTATCAATTATTTCATAATTGAAAATAAGAGCTCTGTTAGAAATTTGTCTCAATATATTTGAGAAAATTTGTTTTCTTTATTATTTGCTACGAACTGTCCATCTCTTTGGGTTTTTTCTAAACAATAATCATTTCTCCCTGGATAATACTCAGTATTTTCCTAGAGAATTCAAACTAGTTTTAATACTTGTCTAAGAAGGCATATTAGGAATGTAAATTTAATGTAAATAATTACGCATTTTCAAAACCCAATTGAATCCTTTTGGAATATCTGCTGTTTCAGATTATTCAGATCAATGCTTCTAGCATCTAACCATAGATAATGTATTTGTAGGTGAATAGTAAATTGAACCGAATTTTCTACATTTATAAGCATTTGGTGGTAGCAATTGATGTTTCTCAATTCTCATTTTGGACGATTCTACTTTGAAGGAGAGATTATTATTTTATTGATGGAGTTCTTTTGATTTGCATCTTTATAATACATCAGAAGTGCTGTTAAGAGGATATTTCTATCATTTGTATACATTGTGTATAAAGTCATCTTATATTACTCTAAGAATACGTACTCGGTGAAAGAAGAGCTCTGTAACTAACTTTCTGTCCTACTGTCTTTCGTTTCCAGACATAATAGGCTCCAAGTCAACTTCCTCATTCTTCCCAGCCCATTTCTCCCCCCATTCACCTTGAACCACCAACTGCTCCATTTTTTTTTTTCCTTTATGCTCAGGCAATTATTTTTTCTTCTGTTTCATAAGAAAGTGAAGCTATTAGACCAAACACTTTTAACTTTCTGCTATTAAATGGATAAATTTGTCAGTGACTATACTCTTTCCTTGTCTTCCTTCTTCCTTTCACAAAGCAATAGGAGTTCATCCCTGCTAAGGCCTGACGTAGCACCTTTGTCTAGAACCTTTCTCTCTATCAGTATTTAAATACACTCAAGACTGTACCATCTTTTAACCTCACATTCTAGTCCAGCCTTTGCACTAACTCTCATTTTTGCTCCAGATCCAAATTTCTTGATAGAGTTGGGTATATTCATTGTCTCCATTTCCTTCCTCCTGACCCAAATTTCTAAAAAGAAAACATTTTAATTTCAACATGTGTGAATTCATGCTTTATGAATATATATAAATCATATAATAATTTAATTTTAATATTCATGTATATGTAAGTTGCACTTCCTTATGGGAGAGAAAATACCACAATCTTTTAATAACTCTAAAATGTTTCTGGAACTCTTTTCTAGTGCTTTGTAATTCCACCAACTTCTAGTTTCTCATTAACATCTCTGATTGCTGCCACTTACTCTGCAGGAACTTTAAATGTTGGTGTTCACTGGGGTTCTAGCACCCCTTCTCTTCTCACTCTGACCACTCTCTCTGGATGAGCTCATCCACATCTCAGCTTCAGTTTTTGTTTCTGTGATATGCCTCCCAAATCTTCATCTGGGAGTAGACCACTTTCCTGAATTCTTTATTAGAATGCTCAACTATCTACTGGAAGTCACTGCTCAGATAGATACTAGGAGATGATCCAAGCTCAGTGTGCCCTCAAATGGTCTCAATATATTTCTCTACAACTCTTTCCTCCCTCCTCGGTTCTCACTATTTTAGTAAATGACACTATAGACCAAACTGGAAACGTGGAATACTGATATATCTCTTTCCCACTCCTTCATTGTCAGACCAATAACCAAGTCCCAGGAATCTGCTTCCTTTTATGCCCTGATACACTGTTTGAGGCCACCATAATTTATCTTCCAATTTACTACAATAATTTAATTGGTTTCCATGCAGTCTATTTTCCAACTTAGCACCAGAGTGATTTTTTAAAAGCAATGTGATCCTATTTCTCCCTGTTTAAAATCAATACGTTTACCATGACTTCAAAACTCTCCATGGAATATCATTCAGTGCTTAAAAGAAATGAGTTATCAAGCCATGGGAAGGCATGAAGGAACCTTACATATTTATCATATTACTAAATGAAAGAAGCCAATCTGAAGACTCCACACTATCTGATTGTAACTATACAACATTCTGCAAAAGGCAAAATCATGGAGGCAGTAAAAAGATCAGTGGTTGCCAGGAGTTGGGGAAAGAGAGGAATAAATAGGCAGAACATAGAGGATATTTTAAGGTAGTGAAATTATTCCATATGATGGTATAATAGTGGATACGGATCATTATACATTTGTTAAAACCCATAGAATGTATGACACTAAGAGGGAAACATTGCAAACTACGGACTCTGGGTGATATTAATGTGTCACTGTAGGTTCACTGACTGTAACAAGCGTACTACTCTGGTGTGGGGTGGTGATCGTGAGGGAGGCTGTGTCCATGCGAGGACATAGTATATGGGAACTCTGTACTTTCTGCTCAATTGTGTTGTGAACCTAAAACTTCTTTCAAAATAAAATTTATTAAAACACATGCATACAACCCTCCATGGTCTGGCTTTTCATACTTCTTTAAATAATCTCTGCTTCATTCTGCCCTTGCTATATTTTTTTTTCATGTGAAGTTTCTTTGTCTCTTTGAACTAGCCATGTTCTTGTTCATCTCTGAGCCTTTGCCCCTCTCATCTGACTTTTCCTCTCCACTTGCTATCTCCTTGTCATCCTCTATTATTTATCATACTGCATTGTTAATGCATTTTCACTTGTGTCTTTCTTGACAGACTCCAGTACTGGACATATAAAAACTGAACAAATGAATGGGTGACATAGGGCTTGAAAAAAATTTCCCCCATTCTTATCAAGATCTAACCTGGTTTTAGTTTCAACTGCTCTGAGCTCTTTAAGAAACATTTTAAAAATAATAATAATAATCACCAAAGTTGCCAGATTTAATAAGAACAACAAAAAGTACAGGACCCAGATAAATTTGAATTTTAGGCAGATAATGAATGGCGTTTTAGTATAATTATGTCCCCAGTTATGTAATGTTTTTATAACATTTAATTCAATATTTTATAAATATCTGGGGGCATTTGTACTAAAACTCTATTCATTGTCTGGAATTCAAATTTAACTGAGCTTCCTGTATTATTTCTGACAATCCTACTCAGGCCCAACAACTCATTCCTGGTTACTGGAGTCATTTGTTTAAACACAGATGACAGACCTGGGTAACTGCCTCCATAGTGAGTTCTGTTCAGTCAATTTCTGCTAAGGACTCCCCTTTTTCCTTACAAACATTCATTTTTCAGTGCTTGCAGCAGACCATTTGTCTATTCCCATGGAGAAAGATTTTGTCAGTTACTAGGGGGAAAAAGTGTTGCCTTTAAACTATTGCCTTGTTTTTTGAAATGGCGTTATTGACATATAATTCACATACCATACAATTTACCTATTTAAAGTGGGAGATGCAAATCAAAATGACAATGTGGCACCATCTCACACCTGTCAGAATGGCTATCATCAACAAATCAACAAACGACAAGTGTTGTCAAGGATGTGGAGAAAAAGGAACCTTTGTGCACTGCTAGTGGGAATGCAGGCTGGTGCAGCCCTGTGGAGAAGTAAAAAAGAAGGAACTCTCACCATTTGCAACAGCATGGATGGACCTGGAAAGCATTATACTAAGCCAAATAAGTCAGTTGGAAAAAGATAAATATCACATGATTTCACTCATTTGTGGAATATAATGAACAACATAAACTGATGAACAAGAATAGAGCCAGAGACATAGAAGCATTGAACAGACCATCCAACTTCAGAGGGAAGGTGGGAGGGCAGGGGCGATAGGAGAGCAACCAAATGACTTATATGCATGCATATAAGCACAACCCATGGACACAGACAATAGAGGGATGAGGGCTTGTGCTGGGGGAGGGGGGTGGAAACGGCCTGGGAGAGGTCAAGGGGGAAAAGGAGATATATGTAATACTTTAAACAATAAAGAATTAAAAAAATAAAATAAAGCGCACAATTTAGGGGCAGTTTTTACATAAATATTGATAAATACATGTTGTGATTACCTAGAAATATAATTAATTATTTCAAGGGGCGTGAGCAAATCTCAAATAAGTGACTATATATTAACTTCAAATTTTTAAAAGTATCCGCCTTAATTGTTGTTTAAAAATTACAAGATATGAAACAAAAACTGCCGGAATGTCCACTCTTTATAATGCTTGAACGACATCTTCATCTATTGGAAGCTGTGCATCAAGCAGTTTGGAGCACGCTCCTTTTTACGCATGCACCTTGTTCATCCCTGTCTTAAAGTTGACGCTCAGAGATTAAACAATTAAAAAGCAAATAGATCGATTTGGCCTACGAAAAAGTGTATTGGACTTTGGACTTTCAATCAGGAATTACCGAATATTCATTATCTGGAATTCCATAGGTTAACATTTTAGTGAGTCTAAGATTCCATTGATTATGTACCACCAAGAAAAAAGAAAGAGATTAATTCATTGCAATAAGTTGTAAATTGTATTCTGATTTCAGGGATATAAAAGTGAGGAAAAATATGCATTCAAGAATTAATGAAAAATAGTAGCACTGTTGGAAGTATGCAAATATACTCAAAAGGCAACCGCACACTAAACCATATAATGCAGTGATCAGTTTCATTTAGTTAGAAATTTATTAAGCACTTAAAATATGCTTAGCTCCGGGTTAAATCCTGGTCTAATAAGTGAGCTGGAACCGTTTAATTAGCTAGAGGTTTCTTTTTGGTAATCACCTTCTGTGTGTACCTCATTAGACCACTTGGAATAGCTGGAGTATGTAGCTACCTATCATGTGTGGGTTAAAATGCTCCTGTGAAGTCTATGTCCTTACTAGTCTCTTACTGATCATGCCAGAATATCTCAGGTAAGCATTTTCTTCCTTTGGCCTGATGTCCTTTGAACATGTGGATATTTTTGGAAGGATACATTGAGTGTTTTCACCATTCACTCTCCAGTATGAAATCATTGATTACATTTTCCCAATGAACTAGCAAATAAGGCTTTTTTTTTTTTTTTTTACAGCACACTTTTGTAACTGATGAGGAATCAGAGCTTCAGAGAACTTATGAAACTGGCCAGTATTGCACAACACGTAGATGGTTTAAATGAGCTTTCATGCCTGTGCTAGCTAATGGTTCTGAATGTCTTTCATGAATACCTCAAATATAGAGAAATGAAGTCTTTAAGGTAGGTGGGATTTTGAAAAATAAGAGGATAAAGACAAGTTGAGTGCACGAGGTGTTGCCTGAGAGGATCAACCTTAGGTAGCCATGCAATGAGGAACTGGCTTGGGAGGGAAGGCAAAGGTTTCTGAAAAGGAAAGTGGAAAGATGCCAGAAATAAACTTGTTGACTTACGTTTCCCCTGTGCCTATATGTATCTGAATTACCAATTCCTAGAACTGAGCTCATCTACCTTTCACATTTGTTAGGTTTACTTCAGTTTGATATTTTACTGTGATTCCTCAGAAAGACTAGGACTCAGAAATACTAGCAAAATTGTAAACCAGAGCTGAAATGATACAATTTTAAATCCAATATTGAATGCAAATTTTTTTAACCAGTATTTAAGACTTTGGGAGTTCCTCTTATTCACTTTTTTTATGATTGGGATCAAAGGACAATTGAGAAACTGTACTAAATACTAGTGTGCAAACATTTGAACACACCCACACCCATATCTGTGAATGAATCTTAATGGTGGTTCATAAAGTTTATGGAGAGATAAGAAATAGTAATATCATTTTTTTTCCTTGAAGTGGATAATATTCATTGTCTCTGTCTGCTAATAACACTGAAGAGTAAGCCACAGCATCTGATACGAACACAGGGGTGACATATACTATTGTATAAGCAGTGGATTCTTGACATGCATCAATGGTACCAATGCAAAACCACAACTTTAATCAATAGCGTTCCTGGTTGGAAGCCATAAGTGGAAAATAACAGGGCTGAGTTGAAATTTATTGGTTCATTCCACAAATGGTTAGAGGGCTCCTACTGTATATGTGCTTTTCTAGGGGTTGGACATAGAGCAGTGCATGAACCAGACAAATCTCTGCCCTTATTCCACCAGAGGGACAGTGAGAACCATTACGTGTTCGAGGACTACTATAAATACGGTAGTCTTCATATATGCTATTCTTTTTGCTTCAAAAACCTCTGACGCAGACTTTTACTATTCTTCCTCATTATGTCTTCATTTAGGCATAGCTCTTCTCTGGAAGCCTCCCAGAACGCCAAGTTCAGTAGACCCGCTTTTCTCATGTACTCTCAGAAAACTTTGCATTATCCACGTTTTAGCTCTTATGCTACATTGTTCTATTTACTAGATTTTAAACTCTGAGATAATAAGACCTACAATGGTTTTGTTCATCTTTCCATCCTCAGAAACTTGCATTGTGTTTGGCACAGGATAGAAACTATTATTTTCTCAGTGAACAAATGATTGAATGAAATGTCTTATTCTCACACGTCTGTCACTTAGACAGTATCATTCCAAGTCATATTTCCTCTTGTTACAGATTATTAGATATTTTTTGGGAAGAATTCACCAAGGATGTGAGATCCCATTTTATCAAGAGTTGAATGCATTGAGTGCCTAGTCAGTGTTTCAGTGTGGTGAAGTGAGTGGCTGGCAAGATTTTTAAAACCTTCTTGCCTAGTATGTGCACATCTGCATGTGCATGCACACAAATGTGTTTGAAGATGATAACTTTGATTTGCCACATCTTGGTATATGAAATTCCAACATATATTTCATAGTTCAACACCTGATATACAAATAGACCAAATAGTGGACAACCGAACAACCAAACAGAATAACCAGTTGCTATGATGTATGCTGACAATGATAGGACGTGTGCAGAACATGCTGTTGGCTGCGGCAAGATAGTGAAGCAGGTGAGCAGGGGCGTCAGACCAAGGTGGGGTGCTGGCCGCTGTCATCGGGGAGAGCATCTGGTGGTTACTGAAAATTCTTTGCTCCTGCACACTGCGGTCCTGCCTGGTGCTCACACCTGCTGCCAGTGCCGGCCCCACTAACACCTGCTGCTGGTACTGGCCCCAATCTCTCTGTGCCGTAAGCGGGTGCAAGCGGGGCTGTGGTGGCGGGAGTGAGGCTTCCAGCAGAGAGAGGACCAGGGGCCCGTGGCAGGAGGGGCCGGGCAGGGGTGTGGAGGATGGGTCGAGACCTGCCCCTGTACCCACCACAGCCTCGCAGCCCACGGTTCCTTTCCAGGTGCATGAATTTGTGCACTGGGCCCCTAGTATAATATAAGGACATTGAGGAAAGACATGGCATTAAAACAATGATCCTATATAATAAAAGGCTAATAGGTAAATTGACCAAAACAGTGAAATGACCAGTTGCTATGACGGCACTGACCACCAGGAGATAGACGCTCAATGCAGGAGCTACCCTCTGGTGGTCAGTGCACTCCCACAGGGGAAGTGCCGTTCAGCCAGAAGCCAGGCTCACAGTTGGTGAGCGCAGCAGTGGTTGTGGGAGCCTCTTACATCTCCACAGCAGCGCTAAGAATGTCCAACTGCTGGCTATGGCCCACTCCCCGTGGTGAGCAGGCCTAAGCCATCAGCTGGATATCCCTCAAGGGCTCCTGGACTACAAGAGGGCACAGGCTGGGCTGAGGGACTGCCCCCCCCCAAGTGCTCAAATTTCGTGCACTGAGCCTCTAGTATAAGATAATAGTCATAGTGACAGCAACATACTTATTCTTACTATGTTCCAGGCAATGTATAAGCATGTCATACACACTTACTTATTTTTATATATTCACAACTCTATGGAGAAACTGAGGACCAAGGCACTTGACTGCATGGTGAGTAAACAGTGGAAGGAATATAAACTTCAAAGTTTGGTCTAGAGTTTACATTTTACATTCCACTCTTTCAATTTGAAAAAAAAATCTACTGATTTGAAAACAAAAGAAAATAAAAAGAATAAAACAACTAAAGGAGTACCACTTGACTTGGACTAAGGCATTCTCTTGACATATGAAAAACCAATATATTAAAAACTACCACTGATGCTTATATTTTTGTCAATGGAATTAATTGCTTCTTAGACAGATGGAAGAGTTCAGTTAAAAGATGAAGTATTAAAGTATGTAGTCCGTGTGAGAGAAAGGGTAAGCTTGGCATACAGTGATATGCCAAAAATACTTGCAGAAATATGTCAGAAAGATAGGAGATAGGTGACTAGCACCCCAAAGTCCACATGACTGAGGCCAACATGGGAAACAAAGGGAAGGCAATGAAAAGAAAGATGACAGGTGAACAAAAACCTTTTATCTTTAAAAAGAAGTCTTGTGCAATGAAATAGAAGAGATGAATCACAGTACTGTAATTAGATAGGTAGAACATTGTAAATCACAGATTATTAGTAAAGTAATATATTTTAATGATTTAACCAATTGATATCAAATAATATTTTAAAAATAATTTTATGATCACCCTTTGATTAGCACTCTATATAAGCAAAGTAGATTTATTAATACTTGTAAATGTTGAAGGTTTTCCCCATAATCTAGAGTTAAACTGCGTTATGAGAAAAAGGCATATTTGTAAATGCCTTCAGGGGATCTCAGCCACAAATATGTATGATAAATTAAAACTTGAATAATAGCAACATAATTTTTAGGCAATATAAAACTTGAACATAGGCAATAAATATTTCATCTATAAGGATTAAATATTTTATTGAAACATTTAAAAACACAATATAGACATTTCTTTTGCTATAGTATGATATATGCTTTTCTGAAAAACCTTATGTTCGGCAGAATCATCTCTAAAAAATAACAAAGCTTAATGAAAAAATAGAATTGGGGCAGGCCATTCCAAAGCTGTACAACTTCATAAGCAGTGGATAACAAAAAATAGCAATTTTAATTACTAACACTAATGCAGTTAAAAAGACATGAAATACTTTTTAAAAATGCTACAGTAAACTTTAGATTTCACCCGTGGTAAATAAGAAAGGTAAATGAAGCTGGATGGAAATGAATGCCAGAGAGGGATGAAGATTCTGAATTATGGAAGAGAGATAACCTGCAGGTTGGGGAATAGTTTTAGGCTTTGCACAAAATGCACAAAAGGAGAAAAACCTCCCAACAAGCGCTTCCAAGATAGTGCCTCTTTCATTGGGGACAGTACTGTTTCCTTTTACAGCTTCCTGCAATGGCTGTTATTGTATGGTATTCAGCTACTGTTACTAGGTGACACAAAATAATAAGAGTCTGGGAAAATTCATGTATGAAACAAAGTGAATTTTGTGTATAAGCTGCCATATTGTAGAGAATCTATTAATTGTAACTTTGAATCCATCCATCCACCCATCCTATATAATAAAAGGCTAATGTGCAAATAGACTGAATGGTGGAACAACCAAACAACCAGTTGCTATGACGTGTGTTGACCACCAGGGGGCATGTGAAGAACATGGCAGGCTTCGGCAGCAGGTGGCAGAGCTCAGAACATGGAGGGCGGCAGAGCGCAGGACAAGGCGAGTGTTGGCTGCGGCAGGATGGTGGAGCAGGTGAGTGGGGGCACCAGACCAAGGTAGGGTGCCAGTCTCTGTAATCAGGGCGAGCCTCTGGTGGTTACTGAAAATTCTTGCCTCCCATGCACCTGGTCCCACCAGTGCTCGCACCCGCTGCCGGCACCCAGCGCCAGCCTAGATCACTTGGAGCTGTCAGCAGATGTGAGTGATGGCTGCAGGCCCTGATTGCCCCTCAGGGCTTCTCCACCTCCCACTGTTTCTGAGGGGTGATTGGGGCCGGCAGCCACCTCTCACACCCACTGCCAATGATGGCCCCCTTGCACCTGCTACCGGTGCCCGGCACCAGCCCAGATTGCTCGGCATTGTCAATGGGTGCGAGTGGTGGCTGCCAGCCCTGATTGCCTCTGAGTGCTTCTCCACCTCCCCCTTCTCCTGAGGGGTGATCAGGGCAGCAGCAGCCTCTCGCACTTGCTGATGACACAGGCCCCACTCACACCTGCTGCTGGTGCCGGCATCAATCGCTCCTCACTGTCAGTGGGTGCAAGCGGGGCCAGCGCAGTCAGCGCATGGGAGCAGCAGCAGTGGGAGCGGGGCTGCTGGCAGACAGGGGACTGGGGCTGGGGATAGAGGGGTGCGGAGGATGGGCTGAGACCCGCCCCTGTGCCCACCACAGCGTTGCAGCCCTCAGTTCCTTTCAAGGTGCACTGGGCCCCGAGTCCATTAATATTTCATCATCTATCTATCTATCTATCTATCTATCTATCTATCTATCTATCTATTTATCTATCTACGTATCATCTACTTGTTTACCTACCTACCTACCTACCTACCTACCTACCTACCTAGGTAACATGAGAGACTGAGAATGTTTTTAGAATGTCTTTCTCAGTGCCCAGAAAATGATGACCCCCTCCTCTCTCAGTGTATCATATTAGAAAACTCCCATTTGGATCTTTTACTGCTCAACGCTGTTCCTCATGTCTATGATGCTTTGCCATAATTGCTGACTTTGGAGGTCAAAAATCATGTTGATATTTTTCAATTCAAGTATATTAAAAAATTAATATTTTTCTCTTCAAAATTTAAAGCATCTTCAAATACTCCTGATTATAATAAAATAAGTCTCTAAAATGTCAACAAAAGCCCTTAAGAATATGGAAAATCTGAAATATATATTTATCCTATGAAATTAAAGTAAACACAGGCAATTTTCTCCTTTGTATTGAACTAAACTGATGTTAATGCTTTTTCAGTTCTATTTTTGTACTAAATGACTAGGTTATATGAATTTTTCTTGCATGTTACTTCCTTTGCATTGGTAAAAATAATTTTGAGTGAAGAATTACTTCTCTTAATATAGGTTAATTATTTCTGAGGAGTTGGCAGATGAAAAAAAAGGAATATTATTGTGTTTAGCTTTTAGCATATTTAACATGTGCAGCTGAGATAATCAGAATGAAAAGAATGCTCTTTTTATTTAATGAATTAATGGACTGGGTATCTAGAAGTTGCACTGCACAAGTTCAACCAAAGCTGCTTAATCCTTCTTCCATAAATCACTAGGTTTGCTCAGTAATTTCATAGCCAATAAGATAATAATATATTCCTTTGCCTTGCATTCAAGTTACATGTGTGTACTCGTTTGATATACAACTTCTTTTTAAAGTTTATATGAAAGATGCAACATAATTTTATTCTAAACATGAGCTTGACAATATGGATTCAAATTTGATTCACTGATGTGCAACCTTGCATGTGACATCTGCAACCAGAAATTGTCAAATGATTTATCAAAAAGGTAAATTAGCATTTGCTCAGTGCAACCTGATATGACAGATGGGTAGGAGGAGGGCTGTTATCCTCGAGAAGAGACTAAATATATTATAATTTGGATGTATACACAAACTGGATAAAAATTTTCATAAAAGAATTTTCTATGCAAAATCTATTTTTTACACTCATAATGATTAGTTAAGCTCTTGCCATCACTCACTTCTTTCTATGCTTTTATGAATTGCTTTGCAAAGCATCCATGCATAAATATTGCTTTACAGAATTTGTATTTATCGGGCACATACTAATTTCAAGACACTATGCTAGGCTCTATATAATACATGGGTATATCATTTCCATGATAATAGTAATAGTAACCATAAGAAACTCATAATGATAATTGCTAATAGCTCTTGAGCACCTATTATGGGCCAGGAACCATTCTAACTGCTTTACATATATTCTAACTTTCACACACAGATACACACAAACACACACATACATACACCACACAGTCAACTACAACAAATGACAAGTGTGTGATGTGGGCAATACTTGTTTTTGAAGATCAGGAGAGGATTAACATCTGAAGGGTCACATGGAAAGATAGACTGAGCTAGGGCCAAAAAGAAGTTCAAGTTTGAGAAACAGCATGCAGAGGAGAAGGCATTTGGGAGCAGGTGTTGGAGAGAAGCTCTGTGAGCAAGAACTTAGAAGTGGGAAACTAGTGTGGATGCAGGAACACAATTTGTATTAGGAAGAAAGTAATGGTAAAAAAAGATGGGGTTTGTGTTAGGATTAAGGGTCTTGAGCTCATTGCTAAGGGGTGTAGATTTGCTACTATGTAAGTCTTTGGGATCCATTGAAGGTTTTTGATAGGGAAGTGATTTGAAAATAATAATTTTGGAAGATTTACATGGTGACAGTGCATGTTGGGTTGAAAGGAGAAAAAGTAAAGTTAGAGAGACTAATGAGGAGACTGAATTTGTAGAACTGACATAAAGAAGTGGTGATAGGAAACTCCCTTTGCCATCAGAGGTGAGGAAAGAGGAATCAATGATGATTCTGATTTCTTGGTCTAGATGACTGTCGGGAGAAGACCTGTTTGTGGGAGACTGGTGATGAGTCAAGTTCGAGAGATGCTAAATGGATGTAGCAGTGAGATGTCCATGCACAGAGGAGTGTAGAACACATCATCTGGTGTTGTGGAAGGGACTAAGCTTTGGGACTCATCAGCCTAGAGCTAAGAGCTAAATTGGAGAGATGGAAAAATTCTGTTTTCAAGAAATATAGAATGAGACATGTGAAAGACTAAGGAGAAAACCTGAGTGATGGTGGAGTTAGAAGAATAACCAAAGAGAAAATAAGATAAAGAATGGCTAGAGACACAGGATTGAAACAAAGATAGCACTGGTTATGGGAAGGTAGGGGAGGAGCAAAGATTAAGAAGGAATGTGTCTTGAGTAATATCTGATGTGGCTGAGAATAAATAGTGAACCAGGGGGATTAAGATTTTATTTTACACTGTATATTTTTAAAACATATTTTTATTGATTTCAGAGAGGAAGGAAAGGAAGGAAGAGAGAGCTAGAAACATCAGTGGTGAGAGAGAATCATTGATAGGCTGCCTCCTACATACCCGCTACTGGGGATTGAGCCTGCAATCTTGACATGTTCCCTGGCCAGGAATTGAACTGTGACCTCCTGGTTCATAGGTTGACACTAAATAGCTGAGCCACCACAATTGGGCTATAGTGTATATTTTTATTAATCACAAGTTACTTGATGTTATCAGCTGCTAGCATTTTGGTGATTTCTAATAAGACTAGATTGTCTAGAAAAAAAATAACACGTGTATGTCTTCTGTGTTTCAACAGTGATGTGGACAATAGATAAAGGAACAGGACAGGGCACTACTGGAGATCCTTTGTATTACCACATTAGAAAACAAAATAAAGTGAGATGCTTAGATTTATTTAATAATCTGCTTAAAACTATTCTTCCTAAGGCAGCCAGAGAGCATATATAGGCTAGTGTCTAACCATACAGTATTTAGTTTTTGAGGAAAGTCCTCCTACTTAAGAGGCCTTTAGCATTTATTCATATTATTTTTTTTAAATATACTTTTTTTTTATTGATTTCAGAGAGTTTGGGGACTCATCAGCCTAGAGCTAAGAGCCAAATTGGAGAGATGGAAAAATTCTGGGATCGAACCCACAACCCAAGCATGTGCCCCTGGCAGGAATCAAACCCGGGATCTTCCAGTCCACAGGCCAACGCTCTAGCCACTGAGCCAAACCAGTTAGGGCTGTTCTTGAAACTATTTAAAACAAAATATGTCTTGTTTATGACTCTTAGGATGTTGACAAACTTAAAAGCATGAAAGTATTTCAATATACTAATAATTTCACTTGAAGGGATTAAAATTCAAGTACCAGCATTTCTCCTAAATATCCGATTCTGCCAATCCGAACCAAATAACAAAACCAAGCCAAAAAAAAAAACAACACAAAATTAGAAAAAGAATATTTTTAGGTGATACAGGTTGTCTTTCTAATGTTAATTGGCGATGAAACTATAGGCCTGTTCAGTAGAAGTTTAGAGAGTGGCCAAATATGACTATTTAAATTTAAGTTAATTAAAATTAGAATTAAAAGTTCAGTTCATCAGTTGCACTTACCACACTTTAAGATAAGTAACATTTCCATCACCACAGCAAGTTTTATTAGATGGCACTGATATAAGCTATAAAACCATCAAAAACCCAGCCTGGTATCATAACCAGATGCAGAGTGCCATATATAGATAATAATTTCATTTTAAAGGATATGACAATATTTCTATACTGCTTTAGTGTTTGTTAAATCTTATTGCAAGGGGGCTTATTTCTTACACAGTCTTGGGCTAAATTTTCTTTTATGGTATAAGTAGTTTTTGCAAATAATAAGAACTGTTTCCCAAACAACCATGAGTGGGAGTGAGGGTTGGGCATTGGATAGTGGAAACAGCAAAGGAAGATGTTTGGTGAAAGAAGGAGAAGGGATTGGCCAAAAAACATATACACATAACATCTAGACACAGATAACAGTGTGGTGATAGCCAGAGGGAAAGGGTGCTGGGGGTAGGTGGAGGTGGGCAAAGGGGCAAAAATGGGGACAGAATGAGACTTTGTGTTGGGGTGATGGGCATGCAATGTCGTGTGCAGCTGGTATTTTGTTGAGCTGTACAACTGAAACCTGTATGGTTTTGCAAACCAAAGGCACCCCAATAAATTCATTTTTTTGGAAAAAAGATGTTTGAAGAACCTTAAAGCATGAATTTCTTGGGATGGGGCAGGATGTTGCTGTCTGGGTTTATCCTGTCAGTCATTTTACTTGAGTTCTAATGTGTCCCAAAACCTAGCTCTCCATTAATTTCAAAAGATGTTCCTCAATCCCCTGTGAATAGACATCTCACTGCTATATCCACCTAACATCTCTAGAACTTGACTCATCACCAGCCTTCCATAAACAGGCCCTCACCTGATATTTGCTGAAGAAATCTGAGTCATCATTGATTCCTCTTTCCTCATGTCTGATGGCAAAGGGAGTTTCCTACCATCACCTCTTTATGTCAGTTCCTCATTAGTCTCTCTGACTTTACTTTTTCTCCATTTAATCCAGGTTGCACTGTTACCATATTCCCAAAAGCATTACTTTTAAATCCCTCCCCCTTACTCAAAACCTTCAATGGAACCCATTGACCTACATAGTAACACCTTTACAGCCCTCAGTTTTGTGGCCAAGAGTCTTTTCCTTGATGTGAACTTCACCTTCTCTTACCCTTCAGGTGTTAAGCCTCTTATGACCTTCAGAAACAAGTATTGCCCACGTCACACACTTGTCATTGTTTGTTAACTGTGTGGTGTTTGTGTGTATCTCTGAGTGAAAGTCAGAATACACACAAAGCACTTAGAATTGTTCCTGGCCCATCATAAGTGCTCAAGAGCTATTGGCAATTACCATTGCTACTACTATTATTATTATCATGGAAATGATCTACCAATGCATTCCATAGAGACTAGCATAGTGTCTTGAAATTAGTATGTGCTCAATAAACAAATGCTATAAAGCAATTTTTATGCATGGGTGCTTTGCAAAGCAATCCATAAAAGCATAGAAAAAAGTTGAGTGATGGCAAGGGCTTAACTACTTATTATGAGTGTGGAAAATAGAATATTTTATGGAGAGTGAAAGCCTCTTGTGAGCACTGAAGTTAAGTCTGTGCCATAGGAGCCCATGGGCTTGACACAGCCTGTTTTATAGTGTCTCAGTAATGAAATAGCACTTTTTAAAATCCTCATCCAAGGATGTTTTTATTGAATTTTTTTAGAGAGAGAGAAACATCAATTGGTTGCCTCCTATATGCAACCTGACTGGGGATTGAACCTGCAACCTAGGTATGTGTCCTGATCAGGAATTGAACTTACAAGCTGAGTCACCTGGCCGGGCTGGAATAGTATTGTGAATAGGGAATGATTAGGCAAGTGTTGGAAAGAAGTGGGCTTGGAGATGTAAGAACAGGGGTGCCACCCATTTTAAAGCAGGAATTTCTGTTGGGTAGCAAAGAGTGGAGAAGCCAAGGTATAATAGGATTGTGACACAAAGCCACAAATTCTGTACTCCACAGCCACATGAGGTTGTATGCTAATATAGATACATGTATGGAGCAAGTTATAAATCACAACATAAAAGCATTGGCTGAAGAGGAGCCTATATGGTTGGGGGCATGAGGAACGGACATTTCATGGAGTCATTGCATCTGATTGAAAAGGTCAGTTTTCTGGTAATGGTTATGGTCTTGGTTTGGGTTATCTTGAAAGCAGAACCTCCTATGGGGCATTGAGGCAGACAGTTTACTTGAGCAGTGATCACAGAAAGCTGGAGAGAGAGAATAAGGTTATGAGATGGAGAGGAGGAAGATAATATGAAGGTCCATTATTATGGTCACTGGTATGAGCATGGGGCCTCTATTCTGCTGGAACCTCCACCATTCGCCTTTTGCTGGACAGGTGCTGCTTGCTATCCATTATTTACTGAGGTTTTTTTCAGGGGTCTTAACTCCCCTACATTCCTGGGTTGCACGTTCAGCGGGCCCATCAGTGCTCCCAGGATCTGGGGCAGAATGCAGAGAGGTACTGAGATGGGGTGCTGTTTGTGCATCAGGAGGCTGACACACATAAACCTGTCCCTCTCATCTGTGCCTGAAATCAGAGTGAGCCTGGGGGATGGGACACAGGGCCTTGCGGGTATCTGCTACAACTACCGTTTACTCAAAATAATCATTATGTGTCAAATACTGAGCTCAGCCAAAGCATATACATTTTATTAGTTAGCTCCCCCATGGAGTGAGTGTTACTAGTACATGTCTGCATTTCACAGGAGATGTGCAGACTTTGAGAGGTTAAATTACTTGCTCAGTAACTCAAATGTATCAAATGCTTAAGATCATACCCACATCCCCAGCTCCACTATACTTCACCCTTTGGCAAAAGGTTTGGCTCTAATCTTTGCCCTCTGTCTTCTTACTAATTTTTGGTAATTCCTCTTCCAAGGTTTTTTTTTTTTCCCATTTACTCTTTATAGTACAGCATTCTGCAAGTTTTGGCAAACATACAGCCAAACAGTCACCATCACCTTCATACAGTTAACCCGTGCACAGCACAGGTTTGAACTGAGCGGGTCCACACATACACAGATTTTTTAAAATAAATACCTATAAAATGTTTCTGAAGTCCATATAATGCTGATTATATGCATTGATCTATATCATTTTATAGAGGAGACTTGTGCATCTGAAGGTTTTGGTATCCAAGGGGGTCCTAAAACGAATACCCCATGGATACCGAGGGACCACAAAGCTTTGGGGGAGTCAAACTGGCATCTTAGCAATATTCCCCTCATTCTATTATTTTATTACTAATTAGTTATCACATAGAGGGACTAAACATAAGCAGTATATGAAAGGAAGACATGCTTATTAATGTGTGACTCCTAACTAGTTAGGAAATTGCAAACTTCTGTTTCAATTATATATATATATATATATGGAGAAAATAATACAACCTTGTGTTGTTGTCTAGAGAAGGAAATAGTGTGTGTTCATCTGGAGGGAACAGTGATATCTGAGAGTTGCAATAGCCCCTCCAATTTTGCTAGTGTCCCCTCCTGGGTGACTGAAATATCTCTATCTGCCAAATATAAGTTATATATCATTTGTAAGTCTTTAGGGAATCTAGTATGTTGTTAAAAAATCATTACTTCTTAAAATATGTTTTAAAACTGAAACAGTCCCTACTCCTAAAACCAAAGAGTGGGTCTCCCATAGGAAGCATATCTAGCTTATTATTATTTTAAAATGAAGAATAGGCAAGTAGATCATTGTTAGTGCAGGTCTCCGGCACTGGACATGTCAGTGTTTCTTGAGTCTGCATGTTTCTCAGTGGCAGTGCTAAGTGCAGGACATTCCTGAATGTCTATGATTAGTTTTTAATTGATAACTGGAAAGAAGTACAAATCTGATATAGAGGGAGTGGCTTTCTCCAACATTGGTAACTTGGAATTTTGTCACCTTTATGTCTGGGCACCAGGCCTCCTTTCTGTTGTTTGTGCCCCAAATTCAACTTTCAGAACTCTGCTGCTTGCCAGCTCGGCGTTTCAACCTTCCCCAGCCCATTGCTGGCTTCCTGGCAGAATGTCAAATCTGCCCAGGCAGGACGTCAGACCCATCCAGATTAAACTAGCTTGATGGGAGAAACAAGCCAGTGCAAAACAGCAAGATCCTCGTTAGTTTTAATTAACAGTTCCAAGCAGAGTTGCACAACAAGGTCATTTTCCCTAAATGAATTATTAGAGATAATATAAGAGGGAAACTTCTCCAAGCAGTATTTTTAAACCCCAGGAGTTGGCAAAACTGTCCAAGAGAATATCTGTCCTTCCAAGTGAGTCCACTTCTGAAGGTTGAAGTAAATACTCCCTGAAAACACTGAAGTCGTGGTCTATGTCTGTTCTCCTCTCCCTTTAGATTCCGATTACAGAGCTCAAAGCTTTTCAGAGAATGCTATGCAGTGATACTTCCACACAATGATGAGAAAAATGTAAACAGATTAGAAAATAATTTTTTTTTCTTATAAATTGAGAATAGCCAATGTCTTCCAGGGAACTCCAAACTATGCCCTTTCTAGATGTTTACTTGTTTACCCAGTTACTGGCATTTTGCTTATTAAAAATCATTGGGCACATTTTAAAAATAAATTAGAGCCTTTGTTTTTTTCACTTTTTTTTTTCTTCACTTACTTGTGTGTGATATCTTAATCTTCCCCAAAGCAAACAATACTGTTTCTAAGAATGGGCTTTAATTTATAATGAAATGTACAGAGTATATATAGTATTTTTCTATGCATTTGAGATTTGACCTTACATTATCAGTAAAGAAACGCTAAAAATTTAACTTGGACATATAAATATAAATGTCATAATAAATTGACAGGTTTACAAACTTCTCTATAAACTGTCAGAAAGGTATCTATAAACCCTAATCATTTATCTGAATAAATATAAATATGCATGACCATTGTTGGCTTTCGTGGCAGTCTGATATCCTAGTGAAGAGATAAAAGCACTTAGCTTAAAAGTTTATCTAAGAAACTCAGTTAGATTCTGAGTTACTGTAACAATTCTTGTGAAAAATCAAAACACTGCCAAGAGCAGCTGAAGCCGCTGACCTAGCAGCCTGCGTCTGAAAGAGGCAAGCACTAAAAGCTGCAGGGGCTGAACTGAACATACGGTATCGGATTACTATTAACTTGGAGAAACAGACCATCAGCAAATTGAGAAAAGAATCTCTAATTGCAAGCCTTTGAATTTTCATCTTCACTCTTCCTATCTGATTTGTCTTCTGCTGTTTGCCTTACTGTCATGTAGGCATAATGGTTTTCATAATGAATGGATTCCCCATGGAAATGCTTATACACATGTTCCCACCAATAAACTATCAAATTTCAAGCTGAAACTGACATATATGTGTATCTATATCTATATCTAATATTTAAAAAAAATTAATACTCACCTGAGGATATGTTTTTACTGACTTATAGAGAGAGAGGAAGGGAAGGAGAGATAAATATCCATGTGGGAGAGAAAAATAAATTGGTGACCTCCTGTAGGCACCCTGACAGATTGAACATGCAACCTAGGAATGTGCCCTGACCAAAAATCAAACCCATGACTTTTGGTGTATGGGACAATGCTCTAATCAACTGAGCCACCTGGGTCTATAATATTTTATATATAACACTAGAGGCCTGGTGCACAGATTTGTGAACTGGTGGAGTTCCTTGGCCTGGACTGTGGGTAATGGGCCGAAACCGGCTCTCTGACATCTCCTGAAGGGTCCCAGCGAGAGGGCAGTTCTTGGGTGACACACCCTGGAATTGGGCTTCCTCCTCTCTGGTTCTGGGTGTGTCACCTGAGAACCTGCCAAGTCTCCA
>NW_006295491.1:4724184-4725948 GCF_000327345.1 Myotis davidii | reverse complement strand
GAGAGAGATAGAAACATCAATGATGAGAGAGAATCATTGATTGGCTGCCTCCTGCATGCCCCCCACTGGGGATCGAGTCCACAACCTGGGCATGTGCCTTTTGCCAGAATCGAATCTGTGACCCTTCAGTCCACAGGCTGACACTCTATCCACTGAGCCAAATTTGCTAGGGCAATACTTTTCTCTTTTTAAATTCATGCTAGTTTAACTTCTTAAAGAATTTGTTGAAGGTGAATTTGCTCAGTGTGCATAATAGTCTCTGCACACAGTGAGGAAATGGTCTATAGGCTGAGATACAGTTTGGTGATCATGGTTGTTTCACTGTGTAAATTGTTTTATCTGTGCATGAGTAGGACAAGTTGATTGTTTTCCCTCTGGCCTTCTGTCTCTACTGAATGTAACGTTTTGGGTGAGTTTTGAGATATGAATATACATGAAGATGGAATGAAAAAAGAATAGCTCGATTTTGGCATAAAATGAATTAAAAGAGGCTACATATTATTAAGAGCAAAATAACCCAAAGGTTGGCTAATGATATAATAAAAATCAAACCAATACAAACTAACAAATAGATTTGTCTCAACACATGCAATGATCAATTCAAAGTGAGTTCCATTAGTAGCTCTATAGAAATAATTTCATTTACCTGTGCTGTATCACAACCTGATAATTTGTCCATTTCCTAAATAAACCATCAGAGTATCCAATGTTTACATATTATATCCCATATCATTTTATGTCAAGACACACCATTTTTATGTTTGTATCTCCCATCAGACCCTTGAGAATAGGAAAAGTCCTCCTCATGTTTCCAGGATTAGCTCAATGTTCAGCACATTGCAGGAAGGTTGGTGAGCAGAGTGTCAAGTACAGCAAGCAGTAAGTTGTCCGAAGTGGCTGAAACAGGACAGAAGCTGCAACTCCTGAGAGATCTGGGTCATACCAAGTAAAAGGGCCTTCATTCAGAAACTGAAATGAAGTCCTTTGTTGTGATTACATATGGTTCTAATTCCCTATCCAACACCTCTAGAATTAAGAACCTCTGAACCTATAATGAAAATTTGCCCTGAATGTAATTTCTCCTTTGTTTTTAATTTGTTTCTTTTGCCTTAAACTATGGTCTTTAAAAATGTGAAAGCTTTAAGCAGAGACCCATATAAATTCCATCAGTATTTTATTTGATTATAAGCCACTACTAAGAGAGAATCCTGCTCTGTAGGATGAGTAAGTAGAAAAACCATCAGACTTATGGAAAATCATCAAAACCTAGAGAGAGAAAAGAAGGGAAAGGAGGAAAGAGAAGGTGAAAGAAAGAGAATATGAATGAGAATGAGGATATAGGAGTCATTATGGAAATAGAAAACATCAACAGTACATGCAGATAATAAATGTACTTTTTATGGGTATTGTTAAGAATAAATAAATGAATGTATTTAAAATATTTAGAAGAGTCCCTGAACCATAGTAAGCAAAATATATGTTCTTTTTCTTCTAATTACCCCCTCCTCCTCCTTTTCTTTTTCTCCTCTGTCTCTATCCTCCCCCTCCTCCTCTTCCTCCTCTTCCTCCTCCTTTTTCTTCTTTTCTTCTTCATATTTTTTTAATTAAATCTTTATTGTTCAGATTATTACATTTGTTCCTCCTTTTACCCCCATAACTCCCCTCCTCCCAGTTCCCACCCCACCCTCCGCCCTCACTCCCCACCCACTGTCCTCATCTATAGGTGCATGATTTTTGTCCAGTCTCTTCCCGCAACCCCCACAC
>NW_006295491.1:4678753-4723137 GCF_000327345.1 Myotis davidii | reverse complement strand
GCTCTTGCATCTAAGGAGGTGCTAATCTAGCCTCTGCAGAGGCTACCCTGCAGAAGCCAGCTGTAAAGCAATGCAAGTTGCCCTGGGGCCTTGGGGCAGCTGTAGTTTGTTAAGTAATTTTCAGATTACAAAGGGCTGGGCCTTTCATATGCAAAAGCCTCCGTGCACAGCTTGGGGGGCGCAGAGCCCCAGGGGATCAACTGGGTGGGTGGAGAGAGCAGTATGGCTACTCTCAGTCCTGTCCTCAGAGGCCCCGGCTATCTCTGCATGTGCTTCCAAGAGAAAGCTGCCCTAAAGTTCCAACTGATGCCAGATAGTCCTGTTTCTCCCGTATGAGTCTGGGTCCCCAGAGACTTGCCTGGAACTAGAGCTCAGAGCATGAGACTCCCTCCCAACTGAAAAAGACAATCGTGACCTCAGCCGCCAGCCCTCTCTGCATGCATCTCTGCACCTTTGTATTTTACTTCCGCACCGCACCTCCTCTGAGTCTCGGTATGCTTTTCTCTTTCCTTCTAGTTGTAGAGTTTCCACTCAGCCAGCCTTCTTGTGGTTCTGGATGATGTCCGTTCTGTCTTTTAGTTGTATTTTTGAAGTGGTTGTGTGAGGCAGCAATCTCCGGTGTTTACCCTATGCCACCATCTTGGTTTCCCCCCTCTTCTTCATACTTTTATTACAGGGCTTTATAAAGTTACCAATGTGTGAAAGCAACAGAAAGGCATTCTTTGATGAGTATAGATTAATAATAAACTATCCAGGCAATGTAAATAAATAATTTGAAATCTGAGTTATTATAAAACAAATAGTCAGAATTCTTGACAAGGGAAAGTGTGGCTGAAAAGGGCCACTAGTCTAAATCATTATTAGTCTAATAATTTTTAAAGTAACACATGAGTTATAAAATTTGGTTTCCCTTTAAAATAAATACCTTCTATTATATAAGATATCAAAAAGGGAAAATAAGGGGTTAATATTCTTTATTAAGTTAAAATCTAGAAATTAGAGAGTACTTGAAATCAAAGGCACAAAGCATATTACTTTTCAACAGTGGTAGTCAACAAATAATTAGTCTGCCCTGAACTCATGGTTACTTTACTATAATTTTATGCTGTCTCTGAAGGCTTCAAGGTATTTAGTTAAGGAATAAGTATAGGTTTTATTCTTTCCCAATTAAAGATAATAAACAACAGAAAAAACTAAAAACCCAAACCTCAAAACTAAACCCAATTCAGGAAAAATAAATAGGGAAAATTAGCAAGCAAATATTTTAAAAGGACAAAAAAAATGCATCGATAGAAACATGACCAAGTATTAGTTAGATCAATAAAGGTCTATTAGTTAAACATCTCAATGGAAGAGCAAATCCAGTGATATGCTATTTATAATTTCCTCACCTAAAATATGTTTTTTGAAATATTGGCAAATAAATGCAAGGCAAATACTGATTTTAAAAAAGCAACATTAGTATTACATGTGGTAGAATTTAAAGCAAAAATATGAAATGCATTTTAATCAACAGGTAGTGGTATTCATAACAAAAATAAAAACATTTGAAAATCCTTATGCATGGATTAATATAGTAATACTAATAGAGAAGTAAATGCTTTTGGGAATTCCAAGTAGTTTTAGTAAATTTAGTTATTGTAAGAGATTTTAACTACCATGATAGATCAATTAGTTGAATTATTCAGCACAGAAATACTTAATATCATCTTTACACGAATAAAAGAGAAAAATGGTAATTGGCGTACGAGCTACCCTTTTCATTGGCTAATCAGGGCTATATGCAAATTAACTGCCAACAAGATGGCGGTTAATTTGCATATGTAGGCACAATGCAGGGAGGCGAAAGGGAAAGCAGGAAGAAGCCCCCTGTCACTGACAGTGATCAGAAACCCAGGGGGGAGCTAAGAGCCCCGGGGCAGGGCAAAGGTGGCCGATCAGGTGATCGGAGGGTGATGCGGGTCTACGCCTCTGGCTGAGGCATCAGGACTGGGCAAGGGGCAGAGCCAGAAATTGGAGGGGTCTGGGGGTCCCCTGCCCAGGCCTGACACCTGGGCCAGAGGCATCAGGCCTGGGCTGGGGGCAGAACCAGTGATGGGGGGAAATGAGGGTCGCCTGCCCAGGCCTCACGCCTCTGTCAGAGGCTCTGTCAGAGGCGTGAGGCCTGGACAAGGGGCCAATCCTGCGAATGGAGGGTGATGGGGGTCAACGCCTGAGGGCTCCCAGTATGTGAGAGAGGGCAGGCTGGGCTGAGGGACACTCTCCCCCACCCCCCACCCAGTGCACGAATTTCGTGCACCGGGCCCCTAGTTATAAATAAAAAGATTTTAAATAAGGTACCTTTTTCTCTAGCTTTCAATTTTTTGAAAATATAATAACCAATGTTAACAAGTATTGTTGAGATGAACCCTCTTACAGCTGGTACATGTGTAAATGGATGCAATTTATGTGAAAAACAACTTGTTCAGATCTTCTAGGAGCCTTAGAAAAGCTCATGTTCTTTGTCAGAGTATTTTCAATTCTTGGACAGGTTGGACAAAGATTTGTATTTATGCACATTAATTGCAGAATTCTTTGAATAGAGAAACAATGTAAATAAAATACCCATTAGTAGAGTAATAATAAGTTATTTTTGTCATATTTAAAATAGACTATAATAATATTATTGGATAATACTGATTGACACAAAGAAAAAATTGTAATAACATTTGTTACTATTATAAAAGAAAAATTATTAGACAGGATTCAATAAATAGCACAATCCTATTATTTGGTTAAAATATCCTATATAATAAAAGCCTAATATGCAAATTGTCCCCTCGACCTGGAGTTCAACTGGGAGTTGGAATGCTCACTATGATGTGCACTGACCACCAGGTGGTGGCACGGAACATGGTGGGCATTGGCGATGCGCCATGACCTCTCACCTGCTACCTGGGGGCAGGGGTGACCGGGACAGAGGTGCGGTGAGAATGCGGGGAGTCCACCAAGCTCACTCTCACTCCCCCTGCTACCTTTGCCCGGGATGCCAGGGCTCGCACATTGGGGAAGTCCCTGAGTGCCTTTGAGGATCCTGCCCCATACCTGCATGGCCTCTTTTGGGTAAGACAGGCTGCAGCCACTGGGATCGGAGGGGCTGGGCTCCCATGGGTTTGTGGGTTGGTGCAGGAGCCGGTCTGTGAGGCTGGCTGGGTGAGAGCGTGCTGCTTGCCTGGCTTCTGTGCGGTGCTTCTGGGCAGCCCAGAGGCCCATGCTGCACCACGGCATTCAGCCACACTCACTGTGGTGACTCAGACAGAGGGGGGCGCGTGGGAGCCCGGGGGCCCAGGTGCTGCCCAGGGCCCAGAGGTCAGCTGGGACCTACCCTTCCACACCAGACGCTTGCGCTTTGATCAATGGCCAGGCCTAGGGACCAAACCCGTGCTCAAATTTTGAGCGCCAGGCCTCTAGTAGAATTATATGGTATTCTTGGGGGGGAAAGGGGTGTGGGAGATGCGGGAAGATACTGGACAAAAATAGTGCACCTATGGATGAGGACAGTGGGTGGGGAGTGAGGGCAGGGGTGGGGCAGGAATTGGGAGGAGGGGAATTATGGGGGGAAAAGAGAGGAACAAATGTAATAATCTGAACAATAAAGATTTAATTAAATTAAAAAAAAAAAGAAAATACCCCCCCAAAAATGTGACTAAATATTAACAGTGTTTTTATCTGAGTGGTGTTATAGGTAATTTTTCATACTCCTTTTGTATACTTTCTAATTTTTCATTAAGGATATATCACTCATAATGAAAAAAAAAACCCACATTTGAATAGAAAGAGCAAGGAGAGTTTTGTCAAACAAATGTGCAAAATAGGATGCTTTGAAAAGCACTTTCTGAAATGTGTTCATGTTTTTTGCTATTAAAGAAATAGTATATATAAACAAACATATTACTCTAATGTCTTCCTTTCCCGAGACCTATAAAACTGAAAAATTAGATCATCAGCCAAATAATCACGTCTCTCTATCATAATACTAAATATTAGCATTTATATAGAACTCTATATTAGGAAATACTTTCACAATCATTATCTTATTTATTTAAGTTTCACAACTCCTCTCTGAAAAAAAAAAAAAAGGGTGGTTCTATTATCTCTAACCAACAGGTAAGGAAACTGAGACTGGGAGAGATAAAAGTTACAAACCTAAGTAAAGATAGGTACACAGATACTATCTCCAGCTCTTTCCACCTGCACTGTTTATGCAGATATTCAAATGTGCAGTCTGGTACTTTCAGTATTTCCTCCCCTTGTGTTTTTATTAGGATCTTAGTATCACATAATATTGCAATCGAGTATACAAAGATGGAGAAACTTATTCCTAAGAGTAACATAAAAAACTAAATTAGTGATACAAAATTGAGGTTGGTTACCTTTCTAAGAAAAATCCATACTCCTTTTGTTTTACTTTTCATTGACCTACTGATTTTGAGGCACATAGAATTGAAGTATGCTTGTAAATTTACACCTATCATCTGTTTCCTCTCTGAGTTTTATTTTTTATTTATTTTATGTTATTTTATTTTTTCTTTATTGATTAAGGTATTACATATGTGTACTTATCCCTCCATTGCCCCCCCCGCCCCCCCCACACACACACTCATGCCCTCACCCCCCTGGTGTCTGTGTCCATTGGTTAGGCTTATATGCATGCATACATGTTTTATTTTTTAAAATAGTTTTAGATATACAGCAAAATGGAGAGGAAGGTACTACACCTATAATCTTGATGTCTCTCTATAGGCTGCAAGTCACAACGGCTAGTTTGCACTTTTGTGACTGAATTTAACATTAAATTTATTAGGGACTTTGGTCTACATAGAAAACTCAGCTGGGTAGTAATGGAAGAGCCACTGGGTACTAAAAGTGAGTATATTCAGCATTTTGTCTGGGCTAGAAGTCAATCAGAATGCAATCATTCATTAAGACTCCTGCAAGCAATAGCCACTGGACTGTGCCAACATTCATCAAGTTAAGGGCCAGGAAATGTGAGTGCCAGGGCAGATCTCACAGAGACAGCACAAAAGTCAGCCCGCCTCAGTTACAATGGCAATGGCCGTCTTGCTTGGAACTACAGTGTACTCTCAGGAGGGAATCTGAGAGGCAATTCAGACCTTTCTCATTGGGTTCATTCCCAGCAGATATACCCGATCAGGAACAAACTAGGATACTTACTTTCCTGTTCCCAATTTTCACAAAAATTGTTGGAATACAGTGTGTACATCTTGCTGACTCAAGAAATCAAAGCAGCAAGAATGAAGAGTAGTGACTCTTTTGTGTCATGTTGAGGCAGAATATTGAAGTAGGACGACTGAACAGCTTTTTAGGAAGACAGTTAAAAATCTTAGCTCTACATCTTGCTAACTATGCACTCCTTAGCAAGTTCTTCAGTTTTTCTGATTGTTAGTATACTTTTCTGTAAGCTATCTACTCCATAAAATCATTCTAAGAAATATATAAAATGATGTAAATTAAGAACCTGAAAAAAAAAGTATACAATATGTGGCAGCTATTATGATCAGGCTAAAAAATGTCATGGAAATTAGAATATTCTCTTTCAATTGAAATTTGGATGTGGATAGCTATGCTTTTAACAAAGAGTTAAAAACTTTGCAAGCAAATGGTAGTGATCAAGAATGTAAAAAAGTCCGGAGAACTCCGTTGGGAATGGAATCTTCAAGTCCCGTTTGTCTCATTATAAAATAAGAATGATGTATGCTTCTCTCATAAGCCTAAGAAGATGTTTGAAACTCACCTGTCAGGATGGAGACATCCAGAATAATTACTGGGAACAAATGAGGCTTTTACAAGCCCAAGATGTTTTGACAGAGGAGGAAATGACTAGAAGCAGGTTTGACTTTTTGTAACCCTCACTCATCTTCATAGTTTTTTGCATGTAAACATGTATGTGTATTATGAGGCTGTTAAATTATAAAAATGCAACTGTTTATTCCGCTTTCCCCAGAATTAAATGTAAATGGAACGTAGTGTGCTATAAATTAAAAATATATAAATATAACAATGGTGTGAATGCTATTCTCAACCTGGGAACATACTTTGCCTCTATTCTCACAGTGATTTACTGCTATCGTTAAGTGGCCCTGCATCATTTCTGGAACAGTCACGTAGCAATGAAAATTCTAGTTGAACTTATGATCTGTTTCTCCCACTGGCATGATGAGGAAAGCCCGTGGTACAATTCACAATCAGAGTGTCCCCTTTCACTCAGAAGCCTATAGCATGCGAGCCTGTAATTCTGGTATGTATGACTCCATGGATGAGGAATTGGAGTCTTGCTTCAAGGGTTGGGCTTGCTGTTACTGTACAGCACATGGCCACAGTGTTGCTGGGCAACAGGGCTTGTTTTCTGCTGCTGGGATTCCCACTTCTGCTTCCATTGACACATGTTACATAGTTTATCTGTGTGGTGTGTTCTAATTCTGTTTATGGAGGGCGGCTGCCAGCAACCGAGGCTTGGCAAGGGGTGGGGTTGGGAGGCTTTGGTTATATAACATCTGCCTCTTTTCTTATAAGGTTAAGGAATAATATTTATCTTCCATTATAAAGATGAACTTTACTGATGCTACTGTCACACTCTTGCTTGCCATCACCCGTTAAAAAATCTCTGACCACTGGTCCCTGACCCACCCTTCTGTGGTTGCACTAAGTTTTAATCTCTGAGGAGTTCATGTAAAAGTAGCTGAGGGAGGATAAAGGAATGATGTGTGTGCCAGCAAGGATGGTGTTTCCTAGAAACTTATTTCAAACTAGTCTGACAGAAAGTTGCTTACTGGTTCGACATAGATGTGACAATGTTCTTTAGAGCATTGGTCATCTCAGCCAAAAATACACAAATCTAGAACTACTTTCATATGCTGTCCTGTGGGGAATCAGCTATTTCCATATGATGGGATTAGCAATAGGTATGGTTTGGAGGGAAAAAAAAAAACCAAGCAGAACTTTATATTACCCAAGAAAAGCAAAATTTTATAACTGTCTCTTTCTTCTGCTTTGAAAGTGCTATAAATGTTTTGTTCTGCCCTCAGATTTCTACACTGTTCAGTAACATTGCAGGAGTACTTTCTAACTTCTTATAGCACATGCCCGGGTTCTGGGCTCCATCCCCAGCAGGAGGTGTGCAAGAGGCAGCCAATCAGTGATTCTCTCTCATCACTGATGTTTCTGTCCTCTCCCTTCCTCTCTGTAACAATAAAATATATTTTAAAAATAATTATGAACACATTTTAGTATTCCAGGAGTAATAACATTTTGATTTATTTATGGATTATAAATGAAGACTATAAAAAAATTAAAATTAAGGACAACCAGATTCCAGGCAAAGGAAGACAGGTGAAGCACAACTTCCCTGTATCCTATGAAACATTGAATCTGCTACCAGCGGTTCTCAACCTGTGGGTCGTGACCCCTTTGGCGGTCGAACGACCCTTTCACAGGGGTGGCCTAAGACCATCCTGCATATCAGATATTTACATTATGATTTATAACAGTAACAACATTACAGTTATGAAGTAGCAACAAAAGTAATTTTATGGTTGGGTGACCACATGAGGAACTGTATTTAAAGGGCCAGAAGGTTGAGAACCACTGTTAGACTACAGTGTTCAGAAGAATGTTTAACATGCAGCTCTGGTGGTAGGTAGAGTGTTGATTTGTTTGCTGATTTCCATGGTGTAAATGCTCCCACAATGGCTGATTCCAAACTACCCACCCAATATCATTCTTTTTTTTTTTTTTAGCACTGAGTAATATTCCATTATCTGAAAATATTTTTATATATCCATGCACCTACTAAAGAACATCTTGTTTACTTCCAAGTTTTTCACTTTTGAAGTATAAAATCACTGACTACAGACTTTTAGGTTGGTGTTTGTTTTTTTTCTCGCTCAACACTTTAAAATATTTCACTTCACTCTTATTTTACTTGCATGGTTTTTGAGAAGTTGTTTCATGTAATTCTTATTTTTGCTCTTCTGCAATTAAAGTATTTTTCTTCTGATTTCTTTCAAGATTTTTTCTTTATCATTGATTTACTGTAGTTTAAATATGATATGCCTAACTGTAATTTTTTTTATTTTATCCTACTTGGTATTTTATTGTACTTTACACATATAAGAGTTTCATAATAAAACTAATATTACTAATTATGATTACTGATAATACTTAAAACTTTTCAAAATGCTACCTTAAGCTTTACTGTGAGTATTTTGTTTTAGTTCTCTAGCTTCTTTGACTATTTTTATGTGAGAACTCAGAAAGATCCAAATGCTGTACTACTGGGATCATTTTTCTAGAATGCATGTGCATTTTTCCTTCTTAAGGAAATTTTCCAGGTCAATGCACATAGATCCAATACATTATTTTTAAATAACTGAGTAACATTTAGTTTTAAAATGTAATTTATTCAGCCATTATTTAGATCATAAGCTTTGTCATATATATTGCAAATATTTTCTCTCATTCATTTTTGAATTTTGACAGAAATTTATATATTTATGTACTAAAATCCATTGATAATTTTCTTTAGGCTTCTGAGTTCTACAAAGTTTTTCTGTAAACTGATTTTATTAAATTTATTGGGATGACATTGGTTAATGAGGTTATATAGATGTCAAGTGTACATTTCTATGCTACATGGTCTCTATATTGCTTTGTGTTCCCACCACCCAAAGTCAAATCATCTTCTGTCACCATATATTTGACCCCTTTACACTTTACTATACTCCCAACCCCCCCGCTTCCCTTTAATAACCATCATACTGTTTGGCTGTGTCTGTGAATTTCCATGTTATAGCACACATGAGGTAAAATCATATGGTTCTTAGCTTTTTATGACTGACTTATTTAGCTTACAATAACATTCTCAATGTCCATCCATATTGTTGCAAATGGCAATGTTTCATCTTTTCTAATAGTATTCAATTGTAAATATGTACCACATCTTTACCCAATCATCTATAGAAGGACATTTAAAAATACATATATACTTTATTGATTTTTTACAGAGAGGAAGGGAGAGGAATAGAGAGTTAGAAACATCAATGAGAGGGAAACATTGATCAGCTGTCTCCTGCACATCCCCTACTGGGGATGTGCCCGCAACCAAGGTACATGCCCTTGACTGGAATCAAACCTGGAATCCTTCAGTCTGCAGGTTGACGCTCTATCCACTGAGCCAAACCAGTTAGGGCTAGAAGAACATTTTGGTTGTTTCCATGTCTTGGTCACCATGAACAATGCTGCAATTTATATAGGGGTACATATATTTTTGCAAATAAATGTTTTCAAATTTTTAAGAAACCCAAAAAAGGGTTTGCTGACTCATACGGTAACTCTATTTTTAATTTGTTGAGGAACCTCCATAATGTTTTCCATACTGGCTGTACCAGTTTATATTGCCACTTATGATTAAAACACTCAACAATATGGGTATAGAAGAAAGTACCTCAACATAATAAAGGCCATATATGACAAACCCTCAGCTAATATCATACTCAATGGTAAAAAACTGAAAACTTTTCTTCTGTGATCAGGAACCAAGACAAGGATGTCTATTCTCACCTCTCTTATTCAGCATAGCTGAAAATCCTATCCACAATGTTCTTAAGTCACAAAGTTACACAAGTATTTAAAAAATATTTTAATACTATACTTACTAGTTTAACATTTAATTTTTAAATTCATATGTGATTTATTTTTTAATGTGGTATCATATAGGTTATAATTGTATTTTTCTAGATGGCTAGTTAGAGAATAAAGTGCATATTATTCAATATACTGTAAAATCACTTATTATATATAAAATTCATATGTATTTGATAAGTTTATAGACTCTATATTCTCCTCTATTTCTGTGCCAACATATTCTAAGTTTTATGGTAACTTGATGGTAATGCAATGTATTTAGTTGGACAAGAATCCCTTTACTGTTTTATTTTCGGTTTTTAGTTATTGTCAATTTTTTATAATTGCCTTTGTGCATGACATTTAATAGAATTTTTATATTACAAAAATTATTTATTGTGACTTAAATGCAATACATTTGATAAATATATTAATTTGTGGAAGACAGGCATTGTATGACATTGCCTTTGGAATACATTACATCTCCACAGTTACTCAGTCTTACTTTTGTGATCGTGTGTATATATAAGCATAGAATTTGCAATTTTTATTTTATGTCCATAGAATATTTTAAATATTTGTTCCTCTACTTGGTCATCAAAAACTTTTATCTTCCAAAAAATAAGTGTTTGTTTCCCCATGGAATGGTCTCTGAATACAACCAAATAAAGGTAAAAAACAACAATAAAAAGTTTCTCAGAATAATTTCCATATACTGCTGGTGAATGTACACATTGATTTAACTAACAACTCTGAAAACTGACATATTAAAGCTAAATACTGAATATACACATACCCAACAATTTAAGTATAACCCTGTGTATAGATAGCTATGTACCAAAACACAATATGAGTATACATAGCAATATTGTTTATAATTGATCCAAGCTGAAAACAACCCAAATAGCCTTCAGTAGTAGACTATATAAATAAGTTTTGATATCTTCAAACAATAGAATACTATATAGCAATGAGAAAAAATAATCTATTGTTACATAGTAAAACAACCATGACTCTCATAAAGAAAATGCTAAATAAAAGAAACCAGATAAGAAAGAGTATATACTGTATGATAGCATTTATATAAAGTTCAAAAACAGGCAAAACTAATTTATAGAAGTTGGGATAGTGGATCCCTTGGGGGAAATAGCTCTCTGGGAGAGAATCTGAATACTACTGCTGTACCAAGATTCTCTGTTGATCACTTTGTGAAAGCTATTAAGCTGTACATTTATGATTTATACGCTCTTTTGTGTATATGCTATGCTCTCATAAAAATACATTTAAGAATATGTCCAAGAAATATTGTAAATTGTACTTATTTCTTAAACAAACAAGCAGAAAGCCACCCCCCAATTCACACAACCAAATAAACAGATCTATCAATTTCAGTACACAAATAAACATTTTTCTTCAGATGGAACAGATGGTTTTTGTTGTTGTTCACCAGTTGTTTTCTGTACCTCATTTTTTATCAAAAGAAGTTTGACAAATGGCTCTGGCAGAATTACAATGTTGAGAAAAGATAAATATTAATACAGAGGAAGGGGATATCGGGTCCTGTCTTCTTCTTTTAAAGGTGTCAGGCTGACCCAGCACCATGGAAGCAGTGTGCATCCTTAAGAGCAGCACTTCCAATTACCTCGCATTGTTTAAGGTTTTAAACCTGAAGTGCTGGCTCTAATTTATCCCATACCTTGCTTTCCAATATTCTACCAATCTGAGTGGCTTATGATCCCACGATTCTTTTCATATTCAGGGCTCCTAACGTGAGGTACACACCTCTTCTCTTTTGACCGTGGTTAGACCCTCCTAATTATGTGGCTCATACCACCCCAAGTAAATCGATGCCTGCCTAGCAACATTCTACATCCTTTCCCAGTGTCTCTAGGTTGTTCTTGGGCACGAAAAAAGGGTTCTGCTCCAAGGGTGCAGGTATTTTTTTTCACTTTAAAATTCAGACATACAGGAAAGCTATAGAAATAGAAAGAATTCGTGATATTCTTCTTCCAGACTCCCCCAACTAACATTGTACTACATTTGCTTTTTTATTCTCTCCCTGTCTCTCTGTATCCTCTTTATTCATGGTAGTTTGGTTCTATGTATCGCCACAAACATTGAATTAGCAAATACCGAGTTCCTAGGGCAAGACACGGTTCGGTTCCCATAAGCCTCTGCTCACAACATTTCCTTCAACCCATCAATACAAAGCCCTTTTAATGTGTTTCTGTTTACAGACACTTTTAAAACATATTGTTGATTCATTAATCTTGACCTCAGGACCAACAGCACTCTAACAGTCCTGGAATGGAGCTTATTTAACACACGTCTTTTCCCTGTAAGGCACATCACAGCCTTGTTGTCCTAAGGACAATGGACAGCACTTCAGTACTATGTTGGGGGCCATTTTAAACAGCGAAATCACCAACAAACCTCCGCCCCCCCCACAAAAATGAAAACATGTGGCACTAAATTGACCACAAAAAGGACACTCATTTACAGTATGATAGTAAAAAACAAGAAGACAGAGCAACGTTTATTGGACCTCAACTGGAAGTGTGTGTTTGGTGACAACTTTTCACCACTCTGCATGTGTCCCTGAATGACTGAAAAAGTGTCACAAATATTGATTTTGTAGTTACAAATAAATTTTAGTAAGTAATTAAAAAATGGAACATACCAATAATAAGGATTAACTATGTATAGGCATATATATATGTATATTAAATATACTAAAATATTTAGACTAAAGGAATGTTATATGTGCAATTAAAATCATGAATATTATCTTATACTAATGGCCTGGTGCACAAAATTCATGCACATTAAAAGGGAATTAATTAGAGGAAATATTTTAATATTGCTATTTTCCTTTTCTCTATAATAAAAGTGTCAGAGATTAAAGAAAATTAGTAAAATATATATGAAAATATCCCTCCTGTCAGAGTCTGGGGTGCGCCACAGGACGCAGAGTCAAGTCCCCGTCCATCTGAACGCACCTTGAAATCTCGCAAGACCCAGACCCAGCTGGCCCCACCCCCATCAAGCCTCACAGGGTGGTGGGCACAGCCTTAGGTCCCCTGGACTGGCACCAGGTGGGGGGCGCAGCCTCAGGTCCTCCATCAAGCCCTACCAGGCAGGGGGCACAGCCTCAGGTCCCCTAGCCTGGTGCTGGAGCAGGGGGGTGTGGCATCAGGTCCCCTGGCCTTAGGTCCTCCTGCGCAAGGGTGCAAGGGCGTGAGGGTGTGATGACCATTTGCATATTAGCTCTTTATTATATAGGATAACAACATTACAATGATCATAATGAATAAATTAACCTTGATAAAGTACTGCTATTGCAGCTAGACATTTTATTTACATTTTACCAATTATTTTACTAATGTCCATTATATGTCAGGATGCCATCCAGAATCACATGTTATATTTAGTTGTCATGTCTCTTTAGTTTCCTTTCATCTATAGCAGTTCCTTAGTCTTTATTTACCTTTAATTAATGCTACCATTTTGGTGGTGTCAGGGTATGGAAGTAAAAAGGAGAAACTTGTAAAAGATATATACTATGAAGAGAGATGTTAGGCTATTCCTTATTACACATGATTCAAGTCTCATGATGATAATGCAGAGGAAATATAGCAATGGGAAGTAAGAACTAATGTTTTGCCACCTACACAGGTTTAATTTCACTATGTCTGAACTAATTCAATCTTTATGCAAATGAGAACACAGAGGGTCAGAACACAGTTAAGCATTTGTGAAAGGTCACATAGTTAGCAGTGGTGGGATTAGAATTAAAACCAGGTAAACAAGGCACTAAAAAGTAATGCTCTTTTAAACATACATCCTATTATGATTATGATGGCATCCAGTGAAACATCAAGTATTCTCAGGGGCTACATCATTGCTAAATTACCGTTATTTTTTAAATCCCCTACCTTAAAAAAATACCAGAAAAACCATATAAGAAACACTGAATAAGCTTTGACAAAACAATTGTAAATCCAAACAGAACAATTAAAAACTTTCAATCAGGAGTGAACTAGAAGAAACCTCATCATTTTCCCCATCGGCATCTCCCATGAGTACACATTGAAGGTCATTATTAAATGTGTCTTTAAAATTTGTAAAAAGCAGTGTTTACAAGTTGTTTGCAGGGACTCCTTTAAGGTAGGAGATATATGGACTGTATCAGTCTGTGTTCTCAGGCATGTTGGAAAGGGATATATTCTGGGAATTACGTTTGAATTTAGATACAGTAATTCCAATCAAAGAAAAGTCTGTCTGCTTAACTAGAGTATTTATTTTTGTCCCAGAGCTTTAGTGAATATGCTGGATGGTCATTTGCGGTGCGTAAGCTGAAACCAATAGTATGTGAGCACGCCATGCTATAGATGGGTTGTTTGGTGGCATTTGAACCTCCACATAAGAGCCAAGCATGAATTGTTTCCCTGATTCTTCTGTCTTCATTTGGAATTATATAATCAGAAAGGCAGAACTGGAGGGAATTTAACTAACCCTCTAATTTGAGGGGATTTATTTTCCTATTAAAATAGATTTTTTTAAGCTAACATTAAGTGAGCCCTTATGTGCTAGATGTGTTTCATTCCTTAATTTTCACAATTCTCTGAGGCATCTATTACTATACAGAGTTTACAGTTGGTGAAACTGAGGCTCAGTAACTTGTCCTAAGTCACGGAGCTAATAAATTATGGACTTAGGTCTGGCATCAGAGCTAACCAAAAAGTTTGTGTTCATTTCATCACATCACTGATTTTCTGGGTATAATGTTTCCATCCTCTCGGAGGAACTATACTGATAGTTATTCATAACTACTACTGGTCTAAGAAAAATTGTGAATTAGCTCTTGGTACCTTCCTAGTTATCATATTAGGCAATCTCTTTACAGGTCTGGTTCATATGTCTTGGCCCAGTACCTTTGAAGATTTATTTCCATTATCTACTACTCTGATTTTCTCAGATCCAAAGGTGTTACCTAGATATGTCAGGTAAATTAATATTTGTAAATGGGAAATAACTAGATGAGCACCTTTTGCAGAACTTATGCACTATTTCCCCCTCTAAGACAGAGTTAATATTGGTGTCTAATTCATTGAGGTGAGATTTTTCAGGACAGTCTACAGAAAGTTGTATGGGATCAACTTTGCAAATGAAGTAGAGAAAAGCATTATTAATGCTCAGCTGCTCATCTCTTCTATGTTATCTGCTTCATAACTCCTAACAGGTTAACAAAATAGGTATGGGAATTAAAAATGGACATCGGGGAAGGTAAAGGAAACCCGAGTTCTGAGTTCAAACAGGTTAATTGTTATGAAATTAGGCATGGAGAAATTTAAGAGTGCTTTTCTAAAGGGTTTTCAATAGCTTTTAGCATTGATATTGGAAAAATGTAAAAAGTGATAGCAGATATATCAGAGTCTGAATAAAGTAGTCATGATAATCTAGTAATCTCTAAACCCACAGAATTTCCCAATTTCATTGTGCAGAAGAGCTTGAAATGGGTGAAGAATTTATAATGCCATTATTTTATGATACAGAAACATGGAAAAGTTTTGTTCCAAACATAATGTCTGAAGATTACTGTATATTAAAGGAAAATGCACATCAAGACTCCATGTGTTTATCATCTACAGAAGAAGGAAATAAAATATTGGACCTATTTATTACAGAGCTTTAGTACAATTAATCAACCCATGTACAGGAATGAGGAAACAGGAAATGAAATGGAAAATTATTGTTATCAAACACATTTTATGCTTAGTAGTTTCAAAGGAAAAAAAACATACACCTATACATGTAAATATATATGAATATACATTTTCTATTATCTAGTCCCAAACTGAGTGATAAAATATAGTAGAGAGCAGTAGAGTTAATTAGCTTCAAGGTATCATCATATTGGTGGAGAAATAGATGGATTACTTAATAAAGAACAATGGCTATCATCTGAGGAAAAAAGGAATTGGATATCCCTCTTCAACTTATATAGAACTAAATCTCCAATTTAAAGATTAAAAAGTAAACAGGAAAATAGTAATCACCCTAAAAAATAATGAATGCAAACATACATGAAAATGAGGCCTAACAGAGAATACAATGCAGAGATAATTCAAATAGTGCAGTTACCAGATAAGAACTTAAAAAAATACTATTTTGAATATGATACAGAATATAGAAGAAAAGATGAAAAGGTAAAAATTTCAACAGAGAACTCAATATTATAAAATAATTAAATGGTCATTATAGAACTGATATACACAACATTTAAATTTAAGAACGCATTTGTTTGGGTTAACCATAGGCTGGGCACAATAATTCAGACACCGGTCGAAATGAAATATGGAGAAATAACAAACAGAAAGAAACAAAAAAGAGTGCAAGAAACATGGGGGATTGATGCAAATTATCTAATATTCATGTAATTTTAGTCAGGGAAAGAAGAAAGAGATCAGGTCATAGTAATATTTGAGACCTAGTGGTAAACATTTTTCCCACATTGATGAAAGATATCAACCTATAGATTAAAGCATTTTTGTGAACCCTAAACAGAATAAATACAAAGAAATAATAACTCGGTACATCATATTCAAACTGCTAAAAACAAAGATAAATATAGATCCCTTATTTGTTCTGTTCTTCTGGAGAACCCAGACTAAAATAAGCTGAATCTTTGAATACTTCAATAAAATTTATCAACACTTAGCAAGACTGATAAAGGCATAAGAGAAAGAAAATAATAATTACTTAAATAATAATTACTTAGGGATGAAATGTTTTTAACTGTGCAAATTTAGGATGTATGAAATTAAATTAAAATTATAATAAAGCATATTTTGCACAACTTTTTAACAATAATTTAACACCTAAAATAGAATGGGAAAATATATTGACAAACACAATTTACCAAGACTGACACAAGAAGTAATTGAAAAATCTCAATATATTGTATCTGTTAAAGAAATTAAATACTCAATTAAAAATATTACCACAAAGAAAACTACAGGAAGAGATGGCTTACTGGAAAATTCTCCCAAATATTTACAGAAAAAATAATGTCAATTTAACATAAACCAGATATTCTAGAACAGTAATGGTGAACCTTTTGAGCTCGGTGTGTCAGCATTTTGAAAAACCCTAACTTAACTCTGGTGCTGTGTCACATATAGAAATTTTTTGATATTTGCAACCATAGTAAAACAAAGACTTACATTTTTGATATTTATTTTATATATTTAAATGCCATTTAACAAAAAAATCAACCAAAAAAATGAGTTCACATGTCACCTCTGACACGCGTGTCATAGGTTCGCCATCACTGTTCTAGAATGAGATACCACTTCCTGTTTTATGAGACCAACATAATCCTAATTGTAAAATCTGAAAATTAAACATCAAGAGAAAGGAAAATTAGAGAAATTCTTAAACATAAGATTAGCAAATTGAATCTGGGAAAATTGGAAAAGGCTAATATCTCATGACTAAGTGAAGTTTATACAAGAAATATAAGGTTAGCTTAACATTAAAAAGTTAACCAATAAAAAAATAAATCTAATTCATCACATTAACGGAATGAGAAAAAAATACATGATAATCTCAATCTATATAGCTAAACAGGGAATATGCTAATTAGCCCAGCATCATGACCATTCAGGAGGAGCTGTGCACGCAGATGGGCAGGAGGGGACTGCGTGCTGCCCCCATCCCAGTGGCCGCAGGGAGGCTGGGGCTGGGGGCGGGCCTGAGCGGAGACACAACACACAGGAGTGCCTGCCCCCACCCCAGTGGACACAATGCGGCGGCCTGGAGCATGTTCTGAGCAGCCGCCACGTGGTTCGGAGCTCGCCCCGACCCCAGCTAACACAACATGGCGGCTGGGGCTACCCGGGTCAGGGGCGGGTTCTGTCCCCCCCTCCGCCGCCCGCCGGGGTGCCTCCGTGCATCATTTCAATCACACTCTGGGCCTCTAGTAAATATATAAAAAGTAATTCATAAAACTCAACCCACATTCATGATAAGAACTCAAAGGAAACTGTGAACACAAAGGAGCAATTTAAATTGATAAAAGCATATATAAAAAATGTCAAACTACCCCCACAATTAGTTTAAATATTGAATGCTTCCCCCCAACCTTATTTAGAGAAGAAGAGAAGATGTCCCTATCACCAAATCTATTCAACATTATTTTGGAGGTCATATCCAGGGCAAAAAAAGCAAGAGAAATAAATTGAAGTGTAAATGCCAGAAAGAAAGAAGTAAAACTATTATTCTTTTAGATCACCTGATTATGTACATAGAAAATCCAAAGGAATCTACAAACTGGTCTATTTAATATACAAATTTAGCAAGATTTTTGGATGCATTGTCAATATAAAATTATTGGCATTTCTAATGTATTTCTGACAATAAATAATTAATACTTACAATAGTACCAAAAATCATAAACATTTCTAGGAATAAGTTAGCAGTGTGAAATACGTATAGAAATTCTATATTAGAAAGTACAAAATGCTATTACAAGTAATTAAGGAAGGTATGTAGAATGACATACCATTTTCATGCAGTGGAAGACTCTTTACAAAAAATTGTATTCAAGTTGGATCAAAGGTCTAAATATAAAAGGCAATCCAGAGACAGAGAAGCATGGAACAGACTGATGAATCTCAGAGGGAAGGGGGATGGAGGGAAGAAATCAACCAAGAATTTATATGCATATATGTATAATCCAAGCTCACAGACAATAGTTCAGTGAAGGCCTCGATGGGTGAGGCAGGGGGTTGGGTGGATGTCAGTGCAGGGTTGAGGGTGTCAATGGGGAAAAAAGAGGAATCTGTAGTTCTTTTAAAAATAAAAATAAATTTAAATGTAGAGAGCGCCTGAGAAACGCCCCTGAACTGATTGTCATCTGAATCCAGTAGTGTCTGGCAGAGCCATGCCCTGGAAACATACCTTGCCAGAGGCAGGTGTGTTGTCAGTCTGACCTCTAGCTTAGGTGCCTGGGGGTGGATTTCATTATCTAAATCCAGCCAAACACCAGGCCCACCCAGAAGTGACAATTACAAAGAAGCCACAAGAATGCACATATTTTCTTTATCTTAAACTTTAGTAAACCTTCCTGGTATCTTTCTGTATAAAATAAACGTGCTGTATGGGCTCTGGATCCCTGTCTCTCCATCAGAGGACAGCTGTCCCACCCGATCCCAGCTTTTCGTACTGTCTTTGTGTCTGTCTCTTTCATTTCCTCAATTCCCCCTCGCCCCTATTCAGGACTCCTGTCTGTTCTCTAGCCATGCTGGGTGTGGAAAAGAGACATTTTTATATCTGGCACGTGAATTTAAAACATAAATATAAAAGGCAAAATAATAAAGCTTCTAGAAGAATATCTCAATTACCTTCAGGCATGTAGTTTTATTAAATAAAATGCAAGAGCACTAACTATAAAATGAAAGATTGATAAATTGAACTTCATTAAATGGAAGGACATTTGTTTTTCAAAAGAGACCATTGAAAGAGGGAACAGGGAAGACACATGCTGGGGAAAAATATTCATAATACATACTTCCAATGAAGGCTCGAATTCAGGATATACAAAGAGCCTTACAAATCACTAATTAAGAAATAAATAACCTCATTACTAAATGGACAAAAGATTTAAATAGACACTTCACAAAACTGGCTTCAATAAAACCAACAAGGGCATGAGAAAAAGCTCAACATCATTACTCCTAAAAAAATGCAAAGTAAAATCAAATGAGATCCTATTGCACACACATCAGAAAGGCTAAATTAAAAAGATTGCAAATTGGTACCACATATGGTATAGGATATTGGGCAACTGGAACTGATATGTATACTTTGTGAGAGTGTAAATTAGTACAAGCTCTTTAGAAAACTATTTTGTAGTATCTAGCAGCTTATCTACCCAGTAGTTCTTGTCATAGTATACTAGTAAACCCAAGAGAAATGGTTGCATATACCCACCAAAAGTCACATAAAATAATAATTTTAGCGTATTCATAATTGTCTCAAAGTTAAAAGATCCAAAGTTAAAAATAAATAGAACATTTATATATAAAAAACAATAAAAGGACTGAAGAACTTCTATCCTCTACAAAATAATTAAAATTCACATACGTAACATTTAGTGAAAAAAGTAGACAATAATGAGCTTGTTATGTGAACTATTTACATAAATTCAAGAACAATCAAAGTTAATCTGAGATGCTAGAAGTCAGAGCTCTAATTCCCTTTGGGTATGGAGTGAGGGAGCAGTGTGTATTATTTGCAAAGGGGCACATGGATGCCTTCTGGGATGTTAATATTTTGTATCTTGGTAGTGGAGGTATGCTTATGCAAAAATTCATCCAGCTGTACACACAATACTTGTGCTTCTACCACATGTATGTAATGACTTGGTTTAAATGTTTAAAGAAATGTAAACAGAAAAGTCTTAGAAAAACAAATCCAAGTGGCCAACAAAGTATAATGTGCTCAAATGTACAAATAAGGAAATTCATGTTAAAGTAACAATGAAACATCACTTTACACATGTGAAACTGCCAAAAAATTAAAAAGCAGGTAAACACATTACTGGTAGAAATGTGAATTATTACAATAGCTTGGAATGTAAACTGGCAAGGTCTAATAAAACCAAAACCATATATACTTTAAACCAAAAATATCACATCTGAGAATCACTCTTATGGGAAGAATAAAAGTTCTAGTACTTGATTGGTAGTTATAAAAGTTGTTTATTGCAGCATTGTTTATAGAGAGTAAAAACAGAAACAAAGTTGTTGTACAAATGGAGTAATTGATTTTAAAATTTTTGATACATATGACATCATGCCATAGCAAACAAAAATTAAATAGGGTGAATTAAAGCTATGTAAGCTTACTTAAAGTATTGTAAGTGAGAAATGGAAGACATAGACATATTTTATTATATTTTGGTAGAAAATAAGAAAAATTCAGTATTCATGTGTATTTGTATAAATTGTATGTCAGAATAGGATTTAGTTTTTTAAACTGAGTAAAGTTTGCTGTAAAACTAATGCATGATATGATGCTGTAATGGTGGATACTTGACATGTATTTGACTAAACTCACAGAACGTACAACACCAAGAGAGAACCCTAATTTAATCTATAAACTTTGGGTGTACCACCTTGTTGGGGGATGCTAATCATGGGGGAGGCCATGCATTTATGGGGTCAGGGGTTAGATTGGAACTCTGTACTTTCCACATAATTGTTCATGCCTGTGTTAGAAGAATATTTTTACCTAATAATAGACAAACATGTAAATTAACTGTCCCTCTGCTATGCGCACCAGCCAATCAGGAGAGTATGCAAATTAACCCAACAAAGATAGTGGTTAATTTGCATATGTAGGGGCGAAGCGGTAGAGCAAGGACTGAAGGCTCCCTCTGGAGCGAAGGCCTGGGTCCTGGGTGCTGGAGGAAACCAGTGCCAGCAGCCAGGGGAAGGGAAGGCCTATTGCACGAATCTCTTTGTGCAACGGGCCTCTAGTAAGAAAATAAAAACAATGTAGTATTTTATTTTAATTATTATTATTTTTAATCCTTACCCAAGGATATATTTTTATTGATTTTTAGAGAAAGAGGAAGAAGGAGAGAGAGAGAAACATCTTGTACTTATACCATCTGGGGTGGGGATGAAACCTGCAACATTTTGGTGTATGGGATGACACTCCAACAGAGCTACCTAGCTAGGGCGAGGAATGTAATATTTTAAATATGAATAAAATGTTGGGAGGAGTGATGGGGGATTGGAGATGTTGACTAGGATACTAAATAAAACAGGAAAATATAAGAATACACAAAAGTTTTCATTATAAAAGGATAGAAATATATTTAGGCATCTATGTCAAATTATGTCTATGAGCACATGTAAATTCAAAAGTGGCATTTATTTTTAAAAATTATAAAAAATTAAACACATTATTATTTCACTTTATATATAGTAAGCATTTTTACTTAGCAAATCTATTACTATCATTGTTAGGTTATGCAATTGTACATTTTTCTCCTTTTGTATCTTGACCTATATGGTCCTAGTTTAAAAATTACATTTTGGTAAAAAGTGAGAAAAATTATATATATATATATTTGTATGAAATTATATATTTATGTATGTTGTACATGGCTGTATGTTATAGAATATGGGAAATATGCTTCATATTTACTTCTAGATATCATCATAATTTACTTTTTCTGGGTGCTGATTTTAAAATCAGGATTATATTAACATTCTTACCAGAACCATTTTTGACCATATAGCATTCTTTTCTTTTAAAAAAAAATCATTTTATTAGTTTAAATTCCTGGGAATATGGTTATTGAGTCAAAGGTTACAAACATCTTTATGTCTCTTGGAATGTATTGCCAGATTTGCCAGAGTTTATCCCCTAAGAAGGTAACAATATGTACTAATACCAGAAACGTGTGTCTTTGATTTTTCATATTTTACCGTTTTTTATTTTTTGCTAATTCAATAGATGTGATAGGCATATTGTGTTGCTTAGAGATAAATATTATTTTTTTCAATATTGAGATAATATTGTCATTCCATTTTTTATGCCTTTGAACTACATTTTGACGTGGGCTTTGGCATTGCTGTTTGTAAATTGATATTTAAAATGTATTTAGGTTTTTACTACTCTGAGAGCCTATGGGGATTTCATGAGGAATAAAGGGATCTGACTTGTACAAATGGAGTCTTACGAGACCACATAATGAGGACAGTGGACAACAAAGGGGAGAAGGGAAATCCACAAGATTGCTGTGCAATGCATTACCCTTTGCCACTATCATTTCACAAGAGAAAGTGTATTTTATTGAAAAAGTTAGCAGAAAAAATATAACTTTAGAATAAGGTTTAGTTTTTAAAATGTAGCTTTTTAAAAAATTTACAACATTGTATGTATGTGTGTGTGTGTGTGTATTTTTGGTCTGCTTGTTTGGTTTTCTATAAACTGTAAAACTAATTCATGATATAATGGTGGATACATGACATGTATTTGACCAAATTCATAGAATGTGCAACACCAAGAGAGACCCTAATGTAACTTACAAACTTTGGGTGTACCACCCTGGCGAGGGATGTTAATAATGGGGAAGGCTATACATTTGTAGGGCTACGGGTTATATGGGAACTCTGTACTTTCCACTCAATTTTGCTGTGAACCATAGCTACTCTAGAAAGAAAGTCTTAAAATACAAATAAAACAAGCACAAACCCCTAAAGCATGGACCAGTATGTGCTAACCCCGACTGATGCTATTATGTTGCTTCCCTACCAAAAGGTAGAAAAACTTTAGCAGCTGTTCAGAAAACTGAAGCAGAAGATGAGTGAGGTTCCAGAAGAAATGTTAATTTGACATCCTGAAATACAATGTAAAGAATTGCCACATAGTTAAGATATTCTGGGGATAGCAGCAGCCAAAAGGCCCACTTGGCAGTGAGTCCATGTAGCTCTTTTGGAACTAAGACTTCGGAAACCCACTGAGTATAGAGACAGAGTCATGAGAGATGATTTGTTTTAAAATGGTCCCTAGAATTTCAAAAGTAGGACAGTCCTCCCAAGCATCTGCCCTTGTGGCAAGACTTTTAATCTGCCTCTGAGATTCTTAACTTTATCCATATATATGGCAAACAACTCCGTTAGTAGTGTTATCAGTGAAGGCAAACTACAACAATATATTATATATGTACACTAACATATTTGCTGAATGTTAAAGTATGCAGCATGTGAGAATTGGAGTGAGGCTCTTGTTTATAAAGTATATCATGGAATGAAGAACAGATGATCTAAGAATGAACATTTGTGGGAAGGATCTCGCTGGGCTTAAATATTTATTTTACTTCCTCTACCCCCCTCCCTTCTTGACAAAGTATATGCTTTCAAAAATCTACAATATGGAATCATGAAACGTTGACGACAAAATCACCTCAAATTGCTACCATAAATTACCTCAGTCTTTTTTTATCTGCAATGTGAAATTAATCAAGAAAACAATGTATTCTTTCTAATTAAAGAACTGGTTTGAAGAGTTTCAGGTGTGAGAAGGTTGATTTCTGAGGAAAAATAGATCATTGCCCTATAAATGTACTGTACTTTCATTTCTATCATCAAGGTTTAATATATGAAGGCACATCCCTTGTCCTATTCCTCAGGTAAATGGGAACTCACTGCTGTAAAAGTTTAAGGTTTTGAAGAGTCTTGAAGGAAACAATGTCTCAATAGGCAGTTTACATAGTATATTTTTCAGAGACACACTTAAAAGAGTTGTTGAACTCCAAAAGGTAGAGCTTATTAGAGAGGATACAGATTTATTTTTTTTCTTTTAACTCCTACAGGGTATGGTTAGGGTTTCATTGTCTATTTTATAGGTCCCTGGGTTTTTTATTTGTTTTGGTAAATTATTTCACTATAAACGCATTCATTCTTGTGCAATAATTCACCTATTTATTCATCCATCTATCCATTCATGAATGTTAATTAAGAATATTAAGTCAAGCCACCATAATTTCCTTTTATGAAACATATACACTGGATATTGATAGTAATGGTTTACCATGTGGGAAAGGGCATGTGGGAACTGGAAGAAAGCAGGTGAGCCTTGAGGCTAAATATTCCTGCCCCAATATGCACAGGCTAAAGGTTCTTACACAGTTTGATTTTTAAAATATTTGCTCTTTAAAGTGTTTATTTTTTATTCTTTTCAGTCTGATGCGGTTTCTTTATCAACTTCATTATAGGACATCTGTTCAGCTAGCTGCTAGTCTTCAGATGGTTCTCCAGGATGACTGTTCTATAATTTAGTTGTAATTCTGATGTGGTCAAGGAAGGAGGACAGCACAATGTCTTACCCTGTGGAAAAACAGGGGCCACATGCTAGCCTCCCTAGATCAGGGAAGGCCTGCATGGCAGCCTTGCAAACTCTAGAGACCTAAAGTTACCACAAAGGATGGTCTGAAACTTTTTAACTAAAAGCAGTTTGTGGCAGATAGTTATGTCCTAGGCTAGCTGCTTCCCAAAGGAACGTCAATCTTTACCTTAACTGTAAGCCTGTCTGTTGTCTTTTGCATCTATGATTTTATATTACCTTCCCTTCCCCAAAGTGTGATTACAAAATTTTATTGGGTTACCTTAAAAGTCCAAGTTACAGTGCCCCTTCCCCCATACACATACACATATTATGAGGGATCCCAGGCTGGTTTGTTCTGGTTTGTTCTGGAATGTCAGGGTAACTTGTAATTTCCCTTTTTCAGGATCCCTAGGGGCACAATCAATGCACCAGGGAGCCAGGGCAAGATAATAAATTCCCTCATTGGTTAATTGTTGATGTTAACCATCCTGTACCCACCCATGTAAAAGAAGCCTGTGTCTATCATTTTACTTTTTATCCAATCCCAGAGGTTCTCCCTCACCCTTTGCTTTCTCCTACCTCCCTTATCTATCACCAGTGGATTTCATATAGCCCACTTATATCTCCTCCTTTGAGTGTAATGTATAAAACAAGGTGAAAAACAGAAATTCTCGGGAGCATTATCTTAATAAGTTGAGATTCTGCTTCCCAGCAACTGCTGACAGTTTGACTCAAATAAACTCACAAAAATTCTTTATAGGTTTGAGTGTTTTCTTAAGTTAACAACCTATTTTGCCATCTTGAGAAGAACCCCCTTTATACAACTTAATTTGAAGCATAGTTTTCATGGGGTAGGAAAAATACTTTTCTGTCTAGAAATGCAACATGTATGGATTCAAACAGACAAATCAGTAAGAGCTCCTAAACCAGTTAATAGGTGGGGCCCAAGCAGTTCTTTTTTGATTTTGTTTATTCTTGGGGGAGGGTGTATCTTTCTTTATATCTCAAGAAACCACTAAACTCTAGGTTAATCAACAGAATTTTCTCTTAGTAGCTGTGCAAACAGTGAGCATGACACTGGGGACAGGACCATTTCTGCAGGTATTCAGATTCTAGAAGTTACTATTAAAGGAACACAAGGGAGACAGCTGGGTGGGGGCTAGGTGGGGGTGGTGGGGGGATTGAGCAAAAAATAAAAAAAGAGAAAGAACTTATGGACAGGGATGACAGTGCAGTGATTGCCAGGGGGAGGATAGTAGGGGCAGGTGGAGGAGGGTAAAGGGGGGATAAATGGTGATGACGGAGACTTGACTTGAGGTGGTGAACACACAATACAGTGTACAGATGTAGAAATGTGCACCTGAAATCTGTGTAATTTTGTTAACAAGTGTCACTCCAATAAATTCAATTAAAAGAAAAGGAACACAGGGAGCCAAGATCAGTGGGTCAGGCTCTTTGGAAGACACCAGTTGTGGAGATCTACACACAATGTGTCTGATTCACAAACCAGAACAAACCAGCCTGCGATCCCTCATAATATGTGTATGTGTATGGGGGAAGGGGCACTGTAACTTGGACTTTTAAGGTAACCCAATAAAATTTTGTAATCACACTTTGGGGAAGGGAAGGTAATATAAAATTATAGAGCATAGGACCTTAAGAAATTACAGATTGATTTCTCTGCCTCCAAGAAGGTCCTCACTGAAGGAGTTACTAGTATTTGCTTGACTCTTAATCTTCCAAGGGGAAGTAGATTCCCTAACTTTCTTAGGTAACTAGTTCTTTTATTTTCTGAAGTAATTTAGTGTACTTCTGTAATAGTCCTTCCCGCAGCAATTTGAAATCCTAGTGGTTTGTGTGTGTGTGTGGCCTTGACTTAAAATGACAGCCAGGCTTAGTGTGCTATGATAAATAAAGTCAACTTTCAATTATCTGTGCTAATGGGCTGGGCAAGTGAGGAAGAACATGCAGAAATGAAATCTAACATAATATCCACACCTCATTTTAGCTGTTAGTTTTGACTTTTTCTCCAGCAAACCTTTCAAAGCGTCTACTAAAAAGCAACATGTTGATGTGAATTTCATGCGTTTTCTTTTTCATTTGTTTATTCTCTGATGGAGTTGATAAAGATCAGTGAGATCCTCAAAGGAGAGAGGAGATGGAGAAGTCTGGAATATGGTAAATTGGAGGGTACATTCATGCATTTAAAAAAGCTTTAGGTTTTTGGTTTACCAATCTGTACTCTTCACTCTATAACTTCATTTAGCATTGTTTAAGTCATGAAATCATTGTACAGGCACGTTATTTTGAATGTGCAGAATGTACACTGTTTTAAACAGCATTTCTGCATTGAACTTTGGTAATATAGCCAGTCTGAGCTCATAATTCATGAACTACATAACAGTCAGGTGCTACAAAAATACTGAATTTACTATTTTGTAAAAATGAGACAATAAAATAATAATGGTTCCTTATTAATCAAAAATACTGCCAATTAGTAAAATAAGCCAGTCAGAGAAAGATAAGTACCATATGATTTCACTCACATGTAGAATCTAATGAATAAAACTAACAAACAAAATAGAAACAGATTCATAGATACATAGAACAGTCGGACAGCTGTCAGAGGGGAGGAGGGTTGGGGAGCTGGGTGAAAAAGGTGAAGGGATTAAGCAAAAACAAAAACAAAAACAAACTCATAGACAGACAACAATAAGGTGATTACCATAGGGAAAGGAGAGTGGGCAGATAGGAGAGGGTAAAAGGGACTATAAATGAAGATGGATGGAGACTTGACTTGGGGTGGTGAACACACAACACAATGATGAATTATAAAATTTAAACCTGAAACCTAGGTAATTAACTAATGTTGCCCCAATAAATTAAATAAATATATAAAAATGCAGCCAATTAAGGCATGCTAATTTACATAAATGGAAGAACCTTAAATTTTGCATTTCCTGACTGATAGGATTAAGCTTCCCAAGAAAGTGTGAATTAATGCAAATGTTAACATAGCATCTCCTAAATCCCTTTCTACTTTTACCACCAAGAACAGAATATAGAAAGTAAAAATATATGAGAGGCCAATCTTTGCTTGTTCTGTCATTTACTCAAGGAATACCAAGCATGCTTAGAAACTGTGGAAAACTTAGCAAGAGTTCAGGTAGCCAACTTCTCTCTCTCTCTCTCCATCTCCATCTCCATCTCCATCTCCATCTCCATCTCCATCTCCATCTCCATTTCCATCTCCATTTCATCTAGCTTGAACTATATAATAGAGACCAGAGTTCATGTAACAGGACCATGCATTTGAGACACAGAGGAAATTTCTGACTGGTTTTCCCTTTTCAGAGACTGTCATATTTGGTGGTCTCATTCCTTTGATGGGACCTTCCTCTTTATTATCTACTAGAGGTCCGGTGCACGAAACATGTGCATGGGGGTGTGTGTGAGGGGGATGTCCCTCAGCCTGCCTGCACCCTCTTGCAATCCGGGACCGCTAGCTCCTAACCACTTGCCTGCCTGACTGATCACTCCTAACCACCGCTGCCTGCCTGCCTAATCACCCCTAACCACTCACCTGCCTGCCTGATACCCTTAACTGCTCACCTGCATGCCTGATCATCCATAATCACCTCTGCCTCGGCCCCCAAAACCGCAGCTTCATCAGAAAGGTTGTCGGAAGGACATCCAGAAGGTCATTTGACTGTCTGGTCTAATTAGCATATTATACTTTTATTATTATAGATAGGATGGAGCCTGCCTTCCCTCTGACCCTAGTGAAAGGTTTGTTTCCTTCTTTGTTTCTCTGCTTGTTGCCCCTAGGATCTAGTCTGTGATGGCAGTCCATCTTCTTCAAACTAGTTTGCTTTCTACCTGGACTCCCACACTCATTGCCCTGGCCTTGGGGAAGCTCAGGTCTCCCTAGGGCTATTGGGCTGCCTTTATGTGCTGGTGACCCTATAGGTCAGGAATGTTGCCAAAAAAAAAAAATTCATCCCAATTGGAGCTTGAGCCCCACAATACTAGGTTTATGGTTACAACTATCGCTGTGTTGAGTGTAAACTGCTTAGGGTATTTGGACATCTGGATTCTAGATTGATGCTTATTTACCAGATTGTCTTTGGAGATGGGTAAAGGAGCTGCACTGTAGAAGGGCTCTACTTTTCTCTGCTTTGCATGTTTGACACTGCTTAATAAATATTCACATGCATTTCTTCTCATCTTTACCTGCTCATTTATTGAAAATCTCACTGACATTGAATATTTTATAACCAACAAATGCAAATACTTATGCTTATTTTCATGAAGATTTATTTAGGATACACTTTTCAGAAGTGTTTTGCATTATAAAGACTGGAGTAATCTGTCAAAAATAAATACATAACTGCTAAACCAAAGATATAGAAGAATAAATACCGTGTTTGAAAAATGAGTTTCCATAAGAACACAAATTATAGTGACCCATAAAACATAGTTCTTTGTACACTATCACATGCAAACTCTTTACTGTGTTTCAAATATCTTTTAAATAGTTTTGTGCCCACCCTCTCCTGACAGTAAATGCATTTAAATTTTTAGTTATCAGAGATGAAAATCACTTGTGAAATACAAAGTTTCATGGCTCAGCTATGTTGGGATGAGCTTGTGTTGCGTGCCATTGAGCCGCTCTGATTCTTGGCGACTCTCTGAATGATGGCCAGCCTTGCTCAGCTCCTGCAGACTCCTGCCTACAGTTTCTCTTATGGAGTCAATGCATCTCATATCTGGTCTTCCTTTCTTCCTTCAGCCTTCTATTTTTCCCAGCATCATGGTCTTTTCCAGGAACCCTGTCTTTTCATGACATGCCTGAGTTAGCATACCTTCAATCTTGTCTTTTTTGCCTCCGGCAATGTTTCAGGCTTAATTTTCTTTAGAACCCACTTATTCATTTTTCTGGTGGCCCAGGGTATCTGTAGAACTCTCCTCCAACACCATGTTGGGATGACTCACTGCTACAAATAGCCATGCTTCATGGCTTATTGGTTTAGGATCTCATTCTCTTGTAAAGCACCGAGGGGTATATCTGTCTCCTTCCTGTGATCCAAATTAACTGAGTCCCCACCAGAGTTTTTGAGCCAACATTCAATCACAGCTAGGACTTGTTGCTGAGCTCCCCTGTTATGATGTAAATGTGTGGTCAGAGATGATTCAGTCTGGATGGTGAGAGGTGAGGAAGGGCAGCCTGGGACCTCAGGGTGCTGGGATTCTCAGCTCCCTTGGCTTGTTCAACTCCTCCCTTTTGTTCCTCACAAAGTACTGTGCTTTTTTTTTTTTTAATTTGTTTTTAAATCTCACAATTTACTTCCCAGAAAGCCTTTTATCAGTCCTGATTTTTTTTTCGTTTTAAAAATTATATTGTTTTTATTTCTTAATTTGAATAAGTCATTTTCAGTGTTTCAGGAGCATTTTTAATTTACTACATAGCACAGCCCTCCATGCTTTAAGATAGAGCTGACATTCATTGATTTTCCTCTGTCAGAACTCTTCCCAAGGGGTCTATGGGCTCCACAAACCCCTTCTAGTTATGTCCTGTATGGAGTGTTAGAACCTATTTAACTCCACCAAATCCTTTTTCTCATCTGCTTTCTACCCAAAGGGGCCCTTTTCCAAGTTGGGTTCTCTAGCAGCAGGTGTTGAGTCAGAAACTGAAGTAAAGGATGTATATTATGGGTGAACACCTACCTGTGAAAGGAAGCAGGATTTGGCAGAAAGAGAAGTTGAATTGCAGTGATGGCCAGAGGAGCTCTGGAGTTTACATATTCCGTTGGAGTTGTCCATCGGTGGGCTGAAATGGCCAGGCCTTTATATACTTGCTGCAATTAGTCATTGGCTGTGGATTACTCTTGGGAGCACATGGCTTAGCTGAGGAGGGTCTCTGAAGCTGGAGACCAAAGGCTATTTGCTGACAGTATTACCAGCAGTTGAGACAACAGTTGCTTCCTAGAAGGGGATTTGGGCATCATGTCTCCATGTCCCTGAAAGTCTTTTAGTTAAGCTGGCACTCACGGTATGCTAAGCATCCCAAGCTTTCTCTAGTTAGATATATGGACAGAAATAATTCTTTTTTGAGGGGAAGGGGAAGAAGGAGGCTGTTTTTCATGCTGTAGGATATTTAACAGCAACCTTGGCCAAAACCTATTAGATGCCAGCAGCAGTCCCCCCTTCCTCAAATTGTGACAACCAAAAATGTCTCCAGACATTGGGAAATGTCCTTTGGGGACACAATTGTCCCTGATTAAGAACCACTGTGTTCCATGGACAAAAAGGCAAATGTATATTTTTGCTTTTATAATTCAAATTAGCTGATATACTTGAGCAAAAAGAAGAAAAAACATCTTTTCATAATATGAAGAAACATTAATTCATACCAATTGTGCCTCACAGGTCTGGGGAGGACAGTTAGGGGTGACCAGGCCTGCAGGGGAGGGCAGTTAGGAGCAATCGGGCCAGCAGGGGAGGGTAGTTAGGGGCAGTCGGGCCAGCAGAGGAGCAGTTATGCATTTATCAGGTGGCAGGGAAGTGGTTAGGGGGTGATCAGGGTGGCAGGCAGAAGTGGTTAGGGCAGCAATTCTCAACCTGTGGGTTGCAACCCCTTTGGGGGTCAAACAACCCTTTCACAGGGGTCACCTAAGAACATCCTGCATATCAGATATTTACATTACGATTCATAACAGTAGCAAAATTACAGTTATGAAGTACCAATGAAAATAATTTTATGGTTGGGGGTCACAACATGAGGAACTGTATTTAAAGGGCCAGAAGGTTGAGAACCACTGGGGTAGGGGCAATCAGGCAGGCAGGCAGGGGAGCAGTTGGGAAGCAGCAGTCCTGGATTGTGAGAGGGATGTCCAACTGCCTGTTTAGGCCCGATCCCACCTGTCTTCACTCCTCTGCTTAGGAAAAGCTCCAGAGAACAGTTATCTTTAAAAACAACAACAAATCAACAACTGTTTATTTTTTTATTTTTTATTTTATTTTAAAGAGAGAGGGAGAGGGATTAGCAACATCATTGAGAGCGAAGCATCTATTGGCTGCTTCCTACATGCTCCCTATTGGAGATCCAGCCCGAAATCCAGGCATGCGCCCTGGCCAGGAATCGGACTGGTGACTTCTTGGTTCATGGGTCAATGTTCAGTTACTGAGCAACAATGGCAAGGCTTTTTTTTTTTTCACCTTTCCTCTTGATACTTCTGCATGTTTCTTGTGGTTGACTCTGTCATTTGTGCTTGTGGAGAAAGATCAAGTGTCGCTTTCAGTACAAAATAACTTGGTAAGTATTAAAGATATAAATACTGAGATTTATAAGAACATTGTGCTTCCATGAGTATTTTATTTTCATCCATTTCCAAGGAATGTCTTTTTCAGGGCTGAATAGAACCCATATTTTCAATTCACCAACAGATATTAGTCACTAACAAGAGGTACAAAGACCAGTCAAAGCATAGGATCGTATCATTAACGAGAGGGTGGAAGGTGAGTAGAAACTGATGTACAGGTTTGAACACCTATTGAATAGTAATAACTGCTGAGAAAAACACACCAAGTAACTTACAGGAATACCTACCAGCTCTCACTTGCTAAGGGCTAAGGTAATTCATTATTATTTTCTTTCTCTTTAAGGAACATTAGTCTAGAATGCCCCTTACTAAAGATGGGAGCAGTCAATAGCAGTATGATTTATCCAGCATACTCATAGGCTGAGGGCTGCCCCTTATTTTCTTGTCCTCAGCATAATTCTCAGAAAGCACACTTCCCAGAAGAGCATGACTCAAGGAAACTCCTCTATAGTTGCAAATGCTTCCACTATCATTTATTGGAGACAGACTCCATCCTTCCAAATGTGATAATAGTCTCAGATGTTAAAACATGTGACTTAAGGCAAATTAAAGGAGTGCTTATCTGTTCTGTGTGATTTACTTTTACAAGTTTCCCTGTGTTCTCCCCTGCAGAGCCAGGGGAGATGGAGAGCTACAGGAAGCGAGAAGCTGGAGACTCACTGAGCAAATGTCCATACCTGCCAGGTAGAAGTGTGTCTGTGTATCCAGTGAAGCCTTGGGAATCCCTAGGCTGGGAAGAAAAGACCCCTAAAGGTCTGGAATTTTCTCTTCAGGTTCATCCTGAGCCCTGGGAATCTCACTAAGACCACAGAATAACCATGTTCATAGTTATAGCTTATTTTCTTGACACTCAGTTCTCTTCGCCTTCTCATTTTTGATTGCTATATATTCCCCCCACCCCCATTTTCGTCACTGCTCAAATTTCTCTAACTCTTATGCCTACTAGGTTTCTTGTGACTTCTGATTTGACTCTTATGGGGCGTGGCTACAGTGTTTTGGACAGGTTCAAGCCTCGGACTGATGAGAGGGCAGAGTCCTCTCGTGGCCATGTGCAAGTCCCAGCTGAAGGGCAGGGCCCTCCCAGCACAATTATAGCCAACAGCTATAGTTGTAAGCTTGAACCTATGGTCCGAACACGTGGCCCCATGTGCCTTGTGATAGAGTTCAGGTGCATGTAGTTGAGTCAGGTTGAAACTCACGAGAATGCTGTAAACAACTTGATCATGCCCCTACTTTGCCTCCTGGCATCAGCTATAAAATAAAGACATGGCTTGTGGGTGCTGTCGTTGTCTCCTCATCAGGGAGGCAGCGTCCCACCGAGACCCAGCTTTCATTCTCTTGTCTGTATTTTCTCAATCCTTTCATCCCCCCCACTCGGGATCACCCTTGGCTGTGCTGGCACGGCCCAGACTCTTCATCTGGTATTCAATTTAGCTCCCACCCTATGAAGTTGAGTCTCCCAAGGCAAAACTGACAAATCCTGGTCTCTGTCCTACTTATTCCCAAGGCTCGTGCTGTCTCTTAGTGCTGGGCTCACGTTCTTCTTTCTCCACCCCATTAATAAAATGTGCCAATTTATTAATTTATAATGAGAAATATAAATGTCAAGTTTAATTTAGCTCTTATTTTGTTAGACTGGTTAATTCTTCTCACTGTAGGCAAAAGGAAAACTTGCTTAGTGAACATGGAATCAAACACAAGGTAGTCGATTATTATATGACTAGAGGCCCAGTGCACGAAATTCGTACACTCGGGGGGGGGGTGTCCCTCAACCCGGCCTGCTTCCTCTTGCAGTCCGGGAGCCCTCAGGGATGTCTGAATGACAGCTCCTGCATTGAGCATCTGCCTCCTGGTGGTCAGTGAGCATCATAACGACCAGTCATTCTGCCATTTGGTCAATTTGCATATTAGCCTTTTATTATATAGGATTCTTTATGTCATGTGTCTCCAAAACAGGAAAGCACTTTCTACTTGGGTCAGATGCTGGTACTGGGGACTCCTTGTACCATGCTGGATCATACATGTTCTGTGTGTTCGGTGGAGCTTGGGGACCCACCTTGTCCAGGCACACATGCAGGCAGTATATATGGCTAAAACTATGGCTTTGAAAGTTCTTTCACCTTTTCTAAGTCTTCTTGATTATCTTTCTTTTTTTTTGATGCTTTCATGATGTATTTCTGCCCATCTCTCCTTTTTCTTCATCTTCTTATCTCTTGTTCCTTCCCCTGGACACTGTCCTGCTAAACATCACATGCTTCCCTATAGACTCCTGGCACTGCACCTCCACCCCATCCTCTGCTTCTGTTTTCCTATGCGGGAGGGACTATTAGTTTCCACATGAAACCATATGATCATTGGTAAATAAAGGCAGGTATACTGCAGAATCTACGTTTCTTTAGCATTTCCTTGAAATAGGAAAGTGTGATCACCACTACATCTTAATATCCCTAGCTGTAGCAGTGTGGCAGGGACCAAGGCACATCAAAGGCTTTTAGACAAACTCAGAAAATTGTCAGTCATGGTAGTGACAAAAAGAATGCTACTTTCAAGCTTTTTATACATTATTGCTTATAGTGAGTGCTATACAATGACATTTACTTTTAAGAAAATCTTACCTGCTTATTTACCTTATCAAAGATGCAGGGAGAGGGGAAGGCCCATCTTAGGACTTGCTTTCAGCAAGTGTTTGTGTGTGTGTGTGTGTGTGTATGTGTGTGTGTGTGTGTGTGTGTGCGCGCGCACTTCTGAATAATTAAGCAAGTAAGTAAGTGGGGGTGATCTCAAACCTGATGGGAAAATGAATTTAAAAAGAATCAAAGATTGATAATGTAATCATTCTTTTTTTTTGCTTTTAGTTGTCCATATCCCTCATGTTCATTAACTAAAATGAAGGTGCTATAAATGAATGAAACTGGAATGCAAATTGGACAAGGTGCAGTATTTTTAAAGAAAAGCTTTGTTTTCATTTTTTAGCCATGTGAATTAACTCCAATTAGCTGTTTACAACATGATGCCAAGTAGAACTCCTACCACAACTGTTTTAATGAACATCAGAGACTCATTTATAGGTAGTCATTTTCCACCCTGAGAATATTGTAAAGGTGTGTTTTTTGGTTGGTGTATCATTTCCCCTGCAACCAGACCTATGCCGATCTGCTCAGATCCTTGCTACTCAAAGTTATACTTGCACACTGGTAACATAGATATCAACAAGGGGCAATGCAGACTAGCAGGGCCCCCTCCTGGAGCTATTGAATCGGCACCTGCATTTAACAAGATCCCCAGATCCTATGAACATTAAAGTGTGAAAACATTAAGATTCCTATGAACATTAAAGTGTGAAAACATTGACCTACATCCTAAATTACCAGAAAGGTAAACTTTCTTCTACATGAAATTATCTTGACTTCTGAATTAGTGGAGTAAAAAAATAATCAATTTCTATTAAATTTTATCCTTATTTATAGATTTAATTTTAGTGTTTTGATTTTATTTTTATTATCTAATAAGGAAAATTCTTTTCTTGAATATCTTATTTCACAGGCTTATCTACCTTATATAAAATACTATTAAAAGCTGGAGTCATACTAAACTACTCTTTTAATCCATTAAGTATAGCTGGGCTTTATCCATAGGGTTGTATTATAGAGAGATTTTGACATCTTGGCATTTTCTTTTCTCTGGAGTATTGTATCTTTCCTCTAATTGTGTGTAAAATAATTTCTTCAAGCCCCCAGGAGGAACCTGTGTACCATGTTTTTATTTCCTGAAATAAGAACTCTCAATAGACTTAGAGAAGTCTCCTGATATATGTTCAGTGGACAATATGTGGAACCTATTTGATGAAGTAGAAAGTACTTGCATACTATAAAATACATTTAAAGACAAGTTTTACCTCTTTGTTCAAATAGGAATAAATTTGTATAGTAGTAGGGAAAACTGTGCTTATCATGATATATACTTTACATTTCTTATATCCACTTTGTCTTTTATCTTTGTGCTTCAAACAATACCTTTAAATGGTTCAAACATGTGTAAGCCAAAATACTATGAGGCAAAATAAAAATAGTATAAGTCACATCAGCCTGGCATCCCTTTAAAAGGACAACTTATTGATCAATTGTGAATCCATATTTTTCTCTTTAAAGATACATAATATTGTAGCTATGTAGATGGCATCCTTAATCCTACTTATTTATAAATACTCCCTGAGGTAAAAAGAGTTCAGGATTGACACTTTCTGAAAAGGAAACACTTTTTGGACATTAATTTATTTGCATTTGAATCTCATATTATTGTAGAACTAGAATATAAACTCTGATGGCAGATATTTTTGTCTATTTCACTGTTGTACCCTCCAGCACCTAGGACAGTGCCCCACACATGGGGGATTGTAAATACAGAATAAGTAAATGAATGAGCTTAAAAATGTCTCTTCAGAATTAAACTGTTGGAATCCATTCCTTAATAGTAGCATTTTTTTGTGTGGTGAAAAGTGTCTTTGAATAATAAGATTCTCCCTGGACACAAGATCTTATCTAAACAACTAAATAATCGAAGCCAAAGATAATTGTGATTCTAAAAAGCACTATGCAGGAATGGCCCCAACAATATGTCCAGTTTACCTATAGCTCATCCATTTTATTGCTTTTATCTATGATGGTATCATAGCTGAATGGCTTTTTTCTTAAAGCTCCATCTCTTTCCATTTCTTGATCTGACCCCATCACACAGACTTGTAATAACAAAGTTGTTCAAAGGGGTTCCTTTTACCTCTCACCTGTCACTTTCCTGGCCATGACATGGAGCCTATTCTTCCTTTTACCTTGACTCTGCTGCCCTTCTCTCTACTTGCTTGGCTGATGGCATGGCTCTCTGCTAAATGTATATGATAAGCTCATGACCTCAAATTTATCTTCTTTTTTCCCAAAGGAAGAACACACTTTATGCTGATGGTGGGGTGACAAGTATTTAGGAAATGATGAAGTCACATTTTCCCTTTTGGAGGAGCTTTTGGCATATGAATAGGATTTTAATGAGACTGAAACGAGAACGAGTATGACATGTCCAGTCATGCTAGATAGTTCATATGACTGGAAAGTTGGCTGAATTAGGTGAAAGGCTAAGAATAAGACAGAAAAGGAAATGCAGAACCACATTGCAAAGGATTTTGAATTTAATATAAGTGGAATATCCATGAGAATCCAAGCACATGCTATGTTCTGGAGGGACAAAAAACACATAAACGTCGGTACCTATTTTTAAGATCCTCTCAGTTATGTGGAAGAGTCAAACATGAAGTGATATAGAAATGCATTGCAGGCAGAGAGAACTACCTAGACAAAAACACAGAGGCTTGACAATGCCCGTGATTTCAAGGAACAATAATAAGCCAGTGCTGCTGGATGTGTGATAGGAATGGTGGAGATACATCTTAAAAGGTAGGTTGAGATGAGATTGGAAGAGCATTATATGCCATATTTAGAAATTTGGATTTTCTGCTATAATTAACAAGGGGATATATAGATTTTAAAGTTAGGACTAACATGGTTCATAACTGATTTATAACTGGTAACTTTGGTGGTATTATATAAGTTGTGACTTGACAGAAAGGTAGAAAGAGATATTAGAGATGAAAAGAGTAGATTAAGTCTATAAAAATGGTCCAGATGAGAAGTTTTCTGATCTAAGGCAATAGGTTTTGTCACTAACTGGAATTGTATTTTATGGAGCTTGAGAGGACAGGGAAGGATAATTTTTTCCTTTGCTTGGTTTTTGGTGAGAGAATAGACACCTTGAGTTTGAGGAACCTGGGTCATTCAGGTAGAGCAGTGAAGTGGACAGTTGAAAATATGCACCTAGAACATACATTAGTCTAGATTAGAAATGTCTATTTTGTGCCAGCAGCTAAATGAAGCTAAATAAAGCCAAGTAATCAGCCAGAGGTGAGCTGAGGAAAATAAATGTTTGAAGAGGAACAAAAGAAAGGAGCCAAAGGAAACAATAAAAAAAAAAACAGGAGGAAATCAGGAGCAAAGAATATTTTAGAGGTTTAGATTCTCTTCTCTGTGGACTTTAGAGAGAAGAAATAATTTCAAGTGCTAAGTACTGCAAAGATGTCAAGAATGATAACACACACACACACACACACACACACACACACACACACACAAAAGCCTAGGAGAAACACTTCTAGGCTAAGTTCCATCCACTAGGGCAAGGACCATATATGTACTTGACACACATTAGGTGCTCAATAAATATTTGTAAAATGAATAAATAGATTTACATTCTGGATTCACCTTGAAGAACATGCTGTCTGTTCTTCAGTTTATTCTTGCTTATCTATGGCATTACTTATTATTCAAAATGTAAACCATATTAGATATAAATATTTCTCTGGTTTTCAAAGAATTAAGAAAAAAATAATTTAAAAAGAACATGATCACATTTTTATAGTTAAAAAATGAGCATTATTCTGCATGATAAAAGTTTTTTCCCCATTATCATTTTAAAATAAATGATACATTATGCATTAAACAATGGATGGATGATGAATTAGCACATACTTAATTTCCTATGTCATCAGAAGTATGTTTCTTTTGACCTTTACAAGTTAAATTCAAAAGTTAATTCAATTTTCCCTTAAAGGCTATTAAGGCTCTGAGGCAAGGATTTAGGTTGCATTCAGAAAGATTTTAATGATTTGGAAGTGGGTCAAAAAGCATTTACTACTGATTTTAAAACTGCTCCTGATTTATCATGACTTTCCCTCTAATATTTTCAGTTTGTCTTCTATAAAAATTAAATCTTATGAGCTGATAAACTGCTATATTAATTTGAAAGTAGCCAAATCTCTTTCAATAGTCCTAAGAAATACTTTACAGATCATTTAAAAAAACATATCACTTAAAAGAAATTTGACATATTTTTTTCATTAGAGAATTTTCAAAACTGTTACAAACCTAAATATGATTTTTAAATATCCACTAGTTTATACTCTTCTAATTTTCAATTTGATTTTCATATACAATAGGATGATGTTTAATTTTATATTCTCTTTGAAGGAGAGGTTTATGAATATAATTAATAGATTTTAATTGGTTAATATAAATTAATTCAGGGAAAATTCTGTTTTTGAACATTACATACAGATACTCCTCTACTTATGATGGGGTTATGTTCTGGTAAATCCATCATACATTGAAAATATTATAAGCATTTAATACACCTAACATACTGAACATCCTACCTTAGCTTAGCCTACCTTAAGTGTGCTCAAAACACTTACATTAGCCTACACTGGGGCCAAATCATCTCATTGTCACTGACCAGCACCACAAGATAGTATCACACTGCATATTGGCAGCCCAGGAGAAAATAAAAATTCAAAATTTAAGCATGGTTTTTATTGAATGCATGTCGCATTCTGCACTCTTATCAAGTTAAAAAATTGTAGGTTGAATTATTGTAAAAAGTATACACTTATGCATCTAACTATACATTAGTAGGGGATTTAGGTAGTGTTGTTTTATTATTGGTTTGAGCTACTCAGATTAGTTTCTCCAGAATCAGGTTCAGAGAAGAGGCATTGTGGCCAAGTGACTTATTACTTGGGAGAAGCTGGCAAGGGAGTGGGAAGCTGGGTAGGGAAGGGCCAGGTCAAGCAAAGAGGGGATTTTAGACAATGTCTTTCTTAGCCTCAGCTTGAACCCAAAGAGAAGCTCTGGAGTATTACTTCACCTCTGAGAGTCATACCCTAGGCCAGTGGTCGGCAAACTGTGGCCTCTTGAGTGTGGCTCTTCCACAAAATACCAAGTGCGGGCGCGCATGGATAGTGCGATTGAAACTTTGTGGCCACACTTAAGGGTCCAAAGAGCCGCATGTGGCTTGCGAGCCGCAGTTTGCCGACCACTGTCCTAGGCAAACAATTAGGCTGTCTAGACCCATATCAACTGCTAAGAAAACTGTGGTGAGGGTGGGGAAGAGGGACAGGCAAAGGGGATGCATTCTCAGAACTTCCTTCTCCTGCATGTAGGCAAGGCAGAGCTTCCCATAGCCCAAAGGCAAGGCTCTGAGGAGAGGGTAGGGCTTTGGCCATTGAAATCACAAGGGCTGGATGTGGAGTGAGAGTAAGGTGGCTCAGAAATGGTAGAAATGATCTTAATGCAACAACAATATGCTTTATATAGTCAAAACCAAATTTCTTCAAAATTTCCAAATTTCTCTAATTTCAGTTTCATTTGTGATCTGAAAGTCCACACAAATGAGATTTTATTAACTACTAATAGTACATTTGTTGCTTGGTTGCTAATTTAAAAATGTCCTCTTTTCTCTATAGACAAAAACCAAGTAGAAATGCATTTAGAGACACACCAGCTAGCTAGAAGGAAATGCTCTTTATTGCTCCATTTTTAAATAGAGAGGCACCCTTCTTGTTCTAGCACAAACTATTCTACGTGTAGTAGAAATAGGTATGTGATTCACCAAAAGAACATCCATATCATATTTGACCAGTGACCATTTTTTTTTCATCCAAAAGAATTTTTCCAGATTCACACAAAGTTTGTTTTGCTTTTGTTCAGGGCGGCCACTTCCCTTATCTTTGCCTTGCTAAGATATTTGTTACTGCAAAGATAAATAAACCATATAAATGCGTATTGTGATGCATTAATTCAAAAGTACTTTATAGCAATCTCTAAGTGATTAGTTTCTTTTTATTAAGAGTATGAGAAGGAAGTTGGTACAAATGTTTCTTTATTTGGAGTAACTACTGGGAATATTAAGAGAATTAGTTTAAAGGATATGCTTGTTGGCTTTGCTTTTGTGATAAGAGGGACATTCTGAATTCCAGTGCCCTCTGAAAAACTTCATATTTTGATGACTATCATAACAGTTATCTATATATATATAAAACCCTAATATGCAAACAGACCAAAGGGCAGAACAACCAATACAACTGAACACCCAGTGCGTTGACCACCAGGGGGCATGTGCGGAACATGGCAGGCATTGGCAGCGGTGGGATGGTGGAACAGGTGGGTAGGGGAGCCAGACCAAGGCGGGTTGCTGTCATCGGGGTGAGCCTTTGGTAGTTACTGAAAATTCTTTGCTCCCATGTGCCGTGGTCCCCCCTGGCTCTTGTACCTGCTGCCGGCGCCAGCCTCGATTTCCCTTCAGGGCTTTTCCACCTCCCCCTGCTCCTGAGGGGTGATGGGGACCAGCAGTCATCTCTCATACCCGCTGCTGGCACCAGAGCTGCTGCTTCACCCACTACTGGCGCCGGCCCCAATCACTCCATGTTGTCAGCGGGTGTGAGCAGCAGTGGCGGGAGCGGGACTTCCAGCAGACAGGGGACCAGGGGCTGTGGTGGGAGGGGCCAGACGGAGGCAAGGAGAATGGGCCGAGACCCGCCCCTGTGCCCACTGCAGCCTCATGGTCCACAGTTCCTTTCAAGGAGCACGAATTCATGCACTGGGCCCCTAGTCTTAACATAATAGCCACTATTTGTTGCTTCAAATGAGAGCGCCTGTGGTTTCACTAACTTATTGACAAGCCATGCTCAACAGGCAAACCATATTGGAGAATGGCAGTCATTTCCAGTACAGAAAGGCAGTGTTAGCTTCTCCTGCCTTTCATTACACAAAACAAACCTAAAATCAGGGCAGGTTTCCCTTTCAGGACAATTGCTCTGTCCCTCTGGCATTCTCCCCTCCCCCCACCTTCATTCCTTTCCATCATGAGGAGAAGGGAGAAGAAGGAGGCAAAATGGATTCATTTCTCTAGGACACATGACCTTGACTTAGCTTCCAGGAGGATTTTACTAGTTTGTTTTGTGAAGGGAGTTTAATCACTTGCTTGAAGCAATAAGGTTTGTTTTTGTTTATAACTGTTTTCCCTCACCCCCAAAATAGTCATTACCAAAATGACTTTAAAAGACACTAAAATTCATATCTTTCGTATTGCCCAAAATGTAGGTGCAGTAGAGGATGCAGAGAGAAAATGCCCCCATTCATTTAACTGCAATCCTCTGGTCATTTAAGGTAAAAGAAAAACATTTTAGGTTCTCATTTGCCCTTGATATCAGATCACTTTAACCTAGAAAAATGGGCCACACACTGAAAGGAACGTGGCCTTGTTTGTCCTCACCAATTTGTCCTTTTCTTTCCAAATTCCAGTCCCAAATCACAAATTTCAGATGAAGATTTTACATGTGAAATGCACAAAATCTAAACACTGAGAAAATGAGCCTAGAAGTGATGTGACTGCTAAAGAATGTGTAGGGTCATGGAAATGGACGGAGACAGACCCCCCCGCCCCCCAGGCCTTGGGCTGATACATTCATCAACATTTTGGTTTTGTAGTGGAGTAAAAGTGATGTTAGAAACTGTGGGGGAGAACTCTGCTGGGAGAGCAGGTGAGCAGCCAGGTGAGATCACCAGCTCTTTTCTCACCTGCTCCCTCTCACTCTTCATTCTTCTTTATCTAAGCACCTTATTTCTCATTTCCTTGTGGTGATTTTTAGGGAACATAGTTTGGGTACCACCATATCTACTGTGGCCAAACTAAAATTTAACAGCAGACAAACTATTGTTCTTTTTGTGCATCCATTTTCATCACTGTAAAGCAAGGAAGCTAGTCCTTGTCTTCTTGCTGCCTCATAAGAATTTAAGGAGGAGGAAGGAGAAAGTGCATGGAATGTTCTAGACATCTGGAGTAAAGGCGCTGCATACCAAAGGTTATCTACCTAGCTTATGAGGATGTCATGAACTAAGGAAGATAATATGTGAAATATTTTGAGTTTTATGAAACATGAAGAGCAAATATATTTGAGCTGTAATGATTTATGTTCCATGTAGTTATATTAGCATTTACTTAACATGTTCATTCACTCCTTCATTAATTATATAGCAGACTCCATATGGGGACTGATTCAATAGTGGAAGAAAGAGACTGCATTAAAAAATTCCTGTGGAAATACACAGTCATATAATAAATATTGCACCCTCTGTCTACATACCACCACCAGGCTGTCTATTGTGATTTATATTTTCCTTCCAAGGAGGAGGGGGTTGGGAAAGGAGAGGTGGTAGTGAAGGGGGAAGTGAAGAAATGACAGTGTGGAGAGGTTTATATTTATATTCACCCGATTCCAGGTCTCCTCACACCCAGCATGCTGAATGTGCCTCCAAACATTAAGATACTGATATATCTCTTTTGCAATGATTGATCGGTGGAATGGATATGAATTTTTCTGTTTGCTACAGAATGAGAAGCCCCTCTCCCTTTTTAGAAAATTATACTTTCAGTAAATTCTACTTTAAGAAACATAGGCCATCAAGAGCAACCTCCCCCTGGCCCATTCATGTACCAAAGTACCACAAAAATGTCTGTTTAGTGAATGTTTGAAATTTATTGTAATTAGAACACTACTTTTTGACAGGCTAACATAAGATAGACTAATTTAATCAACAAGAACTATTTTTGGGGAAAGCTGGGTAACCCACATAATCCAAGAAAGAGCTGAACCAGCAGACCTTGAGAAAGACAGGAACACCTGCTCCCATCTTTACAGCTAGAATTCAGGGCTCTCTGCTTGCTTGGAGCTAATACCCACATTCCTTTCTGTGTTTTGCTCAATATTCATTTCCTTGGGTGAGGGTATAATAAGGTTAGTTTGGATTGGGTGCTCATCTTGCTGGTGGTGGTGGTTGTGAAGAGGTTCCTGGAATTGGCAGACCCACCAAAGACATAGTAAAGTTGACTAAAAATGTGGTAAGTACATTTTATAGTATATGAGACTCCCTGGAAGTGTTTCTGCTATATTTATGTATGCGTATGTAAAGGATGCAGTGGGGTAAAGTAGTCAGTGTATCTGGGTTTGCCTTGCTATGGCCACTAATTAGCTGTATGACCCGGATAGGGACCTTCATCTCTCACGGTCTCTGTTTCCAAAGTTGAAAAATGAGGGGATTTATAGGTCTTTTATTTTCATTTATTTTTGTTTTGTTGTTGTTGATCTAAGTTACAAAACTGAATTAATTATGCACCTCAGTGTGTGGTATACCATCACATTCTTTAAAGCAAGATGCCTTTCTTGTTTTACTTTATTTTTCTACTTATATCTAATCTCCATTTTATTACCACTTTGACAACCATCCTAGTATTTTCAATACATGTTTTTGTGTATGTATAATATGTAGATTTTTCTGGTGTGTGTGTACATACATGTACATGTTCATAATATATACAGTTTATCACCACTATCCGAAATAGAGCATTCCTAAGAAACCTTTCATAAGCCAAAAGGCATAAAGTGAAGAAGCAATTACAATTAATTTATGTGGGAAATTTTTTTCAATGCTCCCAGGCCCCCTAAATAACCTACTAAACCATAGCAAATAACACACAAAA